>NC_085870.1:28486646-28499146 GCF_034702125.1 Engraulis encrasicolus
CACACGCACACGCACACGCACACGCACACATGAACTTAATGCACATGCACGCACACAAACACACACACACACACACACACACACACACACACACACACACACACACACACACACACACACACACACAAGCATATTATGCACATGCACGCACACAAACACACACACGTACAGTATGAACAAATGCACACACACACACACACACACACACACACACACACACACACACACACACACACACACTCACACACACTGACACACGCACGCAACCACCCACCCACACACACACACGGACGCACACACACACACACACACACACACACACACACACACACACACACACACACACACACACACACAGACGCAACCACCCACGGACGCACACACACACACACACACACACACACACACACACACACACACACACACACACACACACACACACACACACACACACACACACACACACACACACACACACACACATGTACACACACATACACACACATACACACCTCAGACGCCTCAGATGTTTCAGACTGGACGAACGCAATTGGTTCCTTTGGTCTGTGTAGTTGCATTTGTTTGTTTTTGTTTATCTTTTGTTTTGTTGGGTGAATGTGAGGTAATAGGTTGTAAACCGCTTTCAGGACTCACTGGAGTAGTGCACAAAGTGCTATGTGAATGCAGTCCATTTGTTTTGTGGTTGGCATATGTGTTGTCACTCAGGGATGGTTTGTGACTCCCTGGGCCCCTGGGACAGACAAGAAGAAAGGCCCCCCTTCAATGGGTGCTGCTTGTGTAAAAAACAATTCAGGGTTGTGGGCCAGATGTGTGTGAGAGGCTATGTTGTGGTTATTATAGGGGTTAGTCTTCAGAGAAAATCCTTGAGAATATAGTTGTTAAAAGCAGGGATGCTGACAGGGGGGACAAAAGGGTCTGTTGTCCCGGGACCAAGGAGAAAGGGGGCCCATAATTGGGTCCTCATTACATTATCTGTATTGGGTGGGGGCCCTTTCAGATAACTTTGTCCCGGGCCCAGCAAAAGCTGTCAGCGGCCCTGGTTAAAAGGGCACTTGTCACGCAATATGACAATGAAAATGTAGAGACTTGGGCTTCAGGGCCCCCTTGACTATTCTGCCCTTGGGCCCGGGCCCGGTAGACCCGTGCAGTAATCCGTCCTAGTTGAATCTGTCCTCGTTGTTTTTATTTGTTGTTTGGTCTTTTGTTTTCATTTTGGCATAAGGCGTGGGAGTCCAGAATAGGCCATGACCATTGGCCACACCACTCTGTGTGAGTCGATCTCTGTGACTCTTGACTGTGACTGTGGCTGTGCTGAGCGAAAGTGATTGTAAGCACTACTTCCTGTGTTGGGAGGAGATCCGGACTGCCTGCCTGTGTGTGTGTGTGTGTGTGTGTGTGTGTGTGTGTGTGTGTGTGTGTGTGTGTGTGTGTGTGTGTGTGTGTGTGTGTGTGTGTGTGTGTGTGTGTGTGTGTGTGTGTGTGTGTGTGTGTGTGTGTGTGTGTGTGTCTGTGTGTGTGTGTGTGTGTGTGTGTGCGTATGTATGTGTGTGTCCGTGTGTTCATCAGGGCCAGACATTCAGTGTTGGCCAGACATACACATAGCGAAGCAGACTGGAGCTGTGGAACAGTTTCATCTGCATGACACTGCGCTAGTCAGGCACACAGGCACTTCTCCAAAGCACTCAATACAAGAGAGAGAGAGAGAGCGAGAGAGAGAGAGAGAGAGAGAGAGAGAGAGAGAGAGAGAGAGAGAGAGAGAGAGAGAGAGAGAGAGAGAGAGAGAGAGAGAGGAAAAGTCCCCCGATTGTCAAGCACACAGGCCCTTCTCCAAAGCACTCAATACGAGAGAGAGAGAGAGAGAGAGAGAGAGAGAGAGAGAGAGAGAGAGAGAGAGAGAGAGAGAGAGAGAGAGAGAGAGAGGAAAAGTCCCCCCATAAAAATCAGATATCACATGGTTGGATCTGTACCACCACGTAATAAAATTGTCCCTGTTAAGCGTCTGTGTTTTCTCTCCTCTCTCATCATTCGCTCTTTGTCGTAGTTTTCATAGTTTTTCGGCATGCATGCGTGTCTATCCCAGCTCAGCCCAGATCAACGCTGTTCACTGTGAAACTGTGCAATCCCGGCACGGCACATCTCAATGTTCTTAGCTCTTAAAACGTCTCGTCTCTCATCATTCACTTTCGCCACAGTGTTAACCTTCGCCAAGGAGGTTATGTTTTCGGTCTCCTTGGTTTGTCTGTCTGTCTGTCTGTTTGTCTGTCAGCAGGATAACTCAAAAAGTTATGAACGGATTTTTGATGAACTGTTGTGGAGTTGTTGGAAAAGGGACGAGTGATTGCGTTTTGGTGGTGATCCGGATCATGGTCCGGATCCAGAATTTAAAAAAAAAGATTTTTCACTATTGCGGGTTAGGGCGACTTTTGAGATTTCAGTTTCTAACTCCACAAAAACAAGGCAGAAATATTTGAGGAAAAATGGGTGTAACATAGTCAAATGTTCAACAGCTTCCTTGGCGGAGGTCTGCACTCTCTGAGTGCATCTCTATTTTTCTTAGTTTTCCGCCATGCATGCGTGTCTATCCCAGCTCAGCTCAGCTCATCGCTGTTCACTATAAAACTGTACACTCCCAGCACAGCACAGCTCAATGTCCTTAGCTCTTAAAATGTCTCGACTCCTATCGTCTCTCATCGTTCGCATTTGCCACACTTTTTATAGTCGTAGTCGTGTCAGGGATGGCGTGGCGTGGTGCGTATGTAGTTCAGAGGTTCTCACACTGGGGATTGCAGAGGTACTGAAGGGGGCTCACTTAGAAAAGGGGCATAACATCACAGGTTAACAGTTAACAGCTAATAGATGTATTTGCTGTCCTATGAATTTCTAGCAATATTAGCGGACAAACTATTTATGGAAAATCTAGCAATAATAATGGACCAAAACATTACCCGGGCTAGAAATCCATTGCTGGGCTGAGACCATAGTGGGTGGGGGGGTTGTGAAAATTCAAAAGTCCAAAAAGGGGTCCCCACTGAAAAGGTTTGGGATTCACTGGTGTAGTGCATCGCAGCCAAGCTCGGCTTGCTTCAGCTTGATGGTATTTGCTATAAAAGAGTGTCTTGTGTATTCAGGTGCTAATCTGTTCAGGTGCTAATGGCAAATACTCTCTCTCTCTCTCTCTCTCTCTCTCTCTCTCTCTCTCTCTCTCTCTCTCTCTCTCTCTCTCTCTCTCTCCTGCTGTTGAGCTGAGCTGCTTGTGGGATGTGCAGCGGAGTTCTGAGCTCCTGATGAAAGGCAGCTGCTAACAATCTGTTCCACCAAACACACACTCACACACACACACACATACATACAGTATACAGTACATACACAGGCATGATGCACCCACGCATGTGCACACACAGACACACACACATGCACGCATGTACACATAGACTACACACACACACACACACACATCCTTCCTGGCTGGGCTGCGCACACAACATAGGCTACATACACATAATTTTAAACACATGCACATATACATACACGAACACACACACACACACACACACACACACACACACACACACACACACACACACACACACACACACACACACACACACACACACACACACACACACACACACACACACACACAGAGTCACACACACACACACACACACATACACGCACGCACACACACACACACACACACACACACACACACACACACACACACACACACACACACACACACACACACACACACACACACACTCACACTCACACTCATTCATGCATTCCTCCTGCCCCTCTGGCTCTGCTCTGCTGCGTGCTGTGGTCAACCCTGCGGTGCGGTGCGGTGCAGTTCTAAACACACGTGTGGTGGCGCGCACAGTACAACTGTGTTGCACTCTTGCTCCAGGGCGACTTGGGGCTCTGTGCCCCCAACACACACACATGCACGCACGCACGCACGCACGCACGGACGCACACACACACAGTCATTGTGTTCATTAGTGTAGTGTAGTGGAGTAGTGGCTTTAAATCACCTGTCCGCAATACACACACACACACACACACACACACACACACACACACACACACACACACACACACACACACACACACACACACACACACACACACACACAAACATTGTGTTCATTAGTGTAGAGTAATGAGGTAGTGGCTTTATATTGCCTGTCCCCAATACACACTCTCACACACACACGCACGCATGCACGCAAACACACACACACACGCACGCACGCACGCGCACACACGCGCACACACACACACACACACACACACACACACACACACACACACACACACACACACACACACACACACACACACACACACACACACACACACACACACACACATTGTAATATTTGTGTTCATTACCGTAGGGTAGTGCAGTTGTGTTTTTGAATGCCCTAGTAGCAGTCCCCCTTTGGCGCATGAGGAAGTTGAACCTGGAGAGAGAGAGTAGTTAAATTGGCCTCATGTTATTATACCCCTGTTCCTGTTCCTCTAATTACAGCAGGATATCCTGCGTAGCCCGCGCTTCTCATTTGCTGCTGTTATATTGTGTTACATCACATTATGGTGGGGTGTAGTATACACGCACGCACACGCACGCACGCACGTACGCACACACACACAGACACAGACACACACACACACAATCAGACACAAACACACACACACATGCACGCTCACACATGCAAACAGAAACACATTGTCACACATTGTCTCTCTATCACCCCCCACCCACACACACACACACACACACACGCACACTCATGCAAACATTCACTCTCTCACACACACACTCATTAACATGAGTGCACTCACATGCAGGCATTGTCTCACACACACCACACAAGGGCATGCACACACACACGCACGCATGCACACACACGCGCGCACACACACACACACACACACACACACACACACACACACACACACACACACACACACACACACACACACACACCACATCCCACAGACTGGAGCGTGCAAGTGGAGTGTTACATCATATTATGCAGGGGGGTGGGGGGCTTTTAGTACAGTATACTGTATATATATATATTGGATTTCCAAAGCAGGGAGGCTGTTTTATGTCTGTGTTTCCAACGGCACGGGACTGTGTCCCCTGCATCTCTTTATTGCCAGCTGGCAACGTTCAGTGCCGTATTTCATTTCTCCAACTCTGATTCCAGCGTGCAAAATGAAAATGAAGCTGCTTTAAGTTGATTAAGTCGATGGTGCATTTTGGCCAGTGTTATACAACATTTGCCGTCTCTTGTTTAGCACTTGGAGGCATTGAGTGTTCTGGCTTTTGTCGCTCCTGTCTGTTCCTCTCCACTCAACTCCACTCTCTCTTCTCCCTCTCTCCTCCGCTCCACTTCCTCTCCTCTTTTCCACTCAACTCTTTTCCACTCTCTTCCCCTCCCTTCCTTTTCTCCTCTCCTCTCCTCTCCTCTCCTCTCCTCTCTTCTCCTCTCCTCTCCTCTCCTCTCCTCTTCTCTCCTCTCTTCTCCTCTCCTCTCCTCCCCTCTCCTCTCTTCTCTCCTCTTCTCTTCTCTCATCCCTTCTTCTCTCCTCTCCTCTCCTCCTTTATTTTCCTTTCCTTTCCTTTCCTTTCCTATCTTGACTTCACTTCACTTCACTTCACTTCACTTCTGCTCTCCTCTCCTCTCCTCTCCTCTCCTCTCCTCTCCTCTCCTCTCCTCTCCTCTCCTCTCCTCTCCTCTCCTCTCCTCTCCTCTCCTCTCCTCTCCTCTCCTCTCCTCTCCTCTCCTCGTATTAAAGGTTTAATTTCTGTAGTAAGATACAAGTTGGTTAATGACGTTGAGACAGACATTCAAGCATTTGGTGTAGAGACAGGACTATAAAGAGAAGGAGGTCAGTTTGGCTTTGTCAAAAAGGAGGCCACAGCACAATTCATGCCAGGTGCGGTCTGCTTTTTGAAAAACTTTGAAGTTGAACATTTTGGCCAGCACCCTCACAGTCTAAGTAGAGTAGAGTAGAGTAGAGTAGAGTAATATTTATTAATCCCGAAGGAAATTTAGGTGTCTAGTAGCATACATACAAAAATAAAAAAAATATTATTTTACTTTATTTATAGATTATTTCACATTAAACATTCAGATATAAAAAAGTCTCTCATTGTAATAGTTGTTACTGATTGTTGAAGGAGGGGGATGGAAGGGGGACATGGAAGGGGGGCATGGCCGGGGGGGGTACCAGTCACCAATAACAATCTCTTTCATTGTGTTCTTCTGAGTTGTTGAATTAAATAGCTGGATGGCCCTGGGGACAAAGGACTTCCGCAGCCTGTCAGTCTTGCAGGGAATGGCGAGGAATCTGTGGCTGAACAGACTTCGCTGGTTGGTAAAGACTGAGTGCAAGGGGTGATGGTCATTGTCCATTATAGAGTCCAATCTGCCCAATGTATTTAAGTATTTAAGAGTGACGCCTGCACCAGCTGAACAATTGACTTAAACCCATTTGACCAAAATCTCCTTTTCTCAACTCTTGCAGTGCTGTGACCTGGGCTACCATGCCAGCCTGGCGCGCACCCTGCGTACGTACCTGTCGGCCGAGTACAGCCTGGAGACGTCCCGCCACGAGGGCCTGGACGTCATCGAGAACGCCGTGGACAACCTGGACCCCCGCAGCGACAAGCACAAGCTCATGGACATGCACAACCAGGTCTTCTGCCCACCCATGCGCTTCGAGTACCTGCCACACATGGGAGACGAGGTGGGTGGGACGCGCCAATGTCATTTCTCATTATAATTCTTTTTATATAGGTCTATTATGTATAGCTCACATTGTGCATGTGTGTAGTGGCTATGAGGCCACTTTAGCCCATTGAGATACAGCGTTATAAATTTGCTGTTACCAGAATGGCAATGACTAAGACGTGCATTGCAAAAGGCCCTGTTGTACTGTATGTCATAGTAGTGTAAGGCAAGGCAAGGCAAGGCAAGTTTATTTATATAGCGCATTTCATACACAGGTGCAACTCAATGTGCTTCACAAAGTTCACAAATGTAAATGAAAGGAAACAGGGAAGAAAGAAGGAAATGAATTAGAGTCAAAAAGCATTTAAAAACATTAAGATAAAACATAAGGTAAAAATAATAATAAAATAAAATAAAATAAAACAAATTAAATAAAAAATAAAAATAATAAGAATAAGTAATTTAAGCTAGGGGAAAGCATCTGAGAACAGCTTTGTCTTGAGTCTAGATTTAAAGCTATCAATAGTGGGTGCATTTTTTATGTCATCTGGAAGCTGGTTCCAAAGCTTTGAAGCATAGAAGCTAAAGGCTGCCTCTCCACACTTTGTTTTGACTTTTGGAATCACCAGCAAATTCTTCTCCGTTGACCTTAGTGACCTAGTTGGTGCATACAGCTGAAACATATCCAGTAGATATGTGGGTCCCATTCCATTTAGTGATTTTAAACACAAGTAGCATAGCCTTAAAATCAATTCTGTAGCTTACTGGGAGCCAATGCAGCGATCTTAAAATTGGAGTAATGTGGTCGAACTTCCTTGTCTTTGTAAGAACCCTTGCAGCTGCGTTTTGTACAAGTTGAAGCTGTTTAATGGTTTTATTGGGGAGGCCAGTAAAAAGACTGTTACAGTAATCAACTTTACTAGAAATAAAGGCATGTATTAGCTTCTCCAGATCATGTTTAGACATCAGGCCCCTAAATTTAGAGACGTTTTTTTATGTGATAAAATGCAGACTTAGTAATAGCTTTCATGTGACTGTTGAAGTTTAGGTCACTGTCAATGAGGACCCCAAGATTTTTAACTGTTTCCCTTGCTTTCAGTCCCTTCGTTTCAAGGATAGTAGCAATCTTTTGTCTCTCCTCTCTTTTCCCAAATATAATTACTTCAGTTTTATCTGTGTTCAGCTGGAGGAAATTGTGAGACATCCATTTGTTAATTTGGTCCATGCAATGATAGAGTGATTCAAGGGGGGTATAGTCATTTGGGGACATAGATAAGTAGAGCTGGGTATCATCCGCATAGCTATGGTAATTTATGGAGTTATTCTCGATAATGTGTCCCAGTGGCAACATATACAGATTGAACAGTAGTGGTCCCAGAATTGAGCCCTGGGGGACCCCACAATCCAGAGACATTGGTGGTGAAGTATGTCTTCCAATGGCAACAAAAAAACTTCTTTGTTGTAAGTACGATTTTAACCAGTCGATCACTATGCCCGTAAAGCCAACCCAGTGTTCCAGTCTATGTAGTAATATAGAATGATTAACTGTGTCGAAAGCAGCACTCAAATCAAGAAGTACCAAGACGGATGATTTGCCAGCATCAGAATTCAATCTTATGTCATTCATAACTTTAATAAGAGCTGTTTCAGTGCTGTGGTAGGCACGGAAACCTGATTGAAACTTATCAAAATAGCTATTAGACATTAGAAAAGCAGTTAATTGGTTAAAAACAATTTTCTCTATTATTTTACCCATGAATGGTAAATTGGATATGGGCCTATAGTTGTTTAGTACCAGTGCATCCAGGTTGTTCTTTTTCAGTAAGGGTTTCACAACTGCTTCTTTCAGACAGCCTGGGAATATGCCTGTTTGTAGTGAGGTGTTGATGATCTGAAGTACATCTGATGATATTAGATTTAAGATGGATTTGAAGAAGGCTGTTGGTAAAATATCTAAGTCAGATGTGGAGGAGCTAAGACTTTGTACCGTTCTATTAAGAATGTCCACATCAACTAAATGAAAATTTCTCATGAGGTTAGGATTTAACTTCACCATAGCAAGCTGGTCTGAATCTTGGGTCGGTTGCACATGTGTGAGTATGTTTGCACGTATTTTTTCAATCTTTCCTTTGAAAAAGGATGCGAACTCATTGCATTTGCTGACTGAGAGGAACTCAGAGGGCATTAGATTTGGGGGCCTTGCTAGCTTTTCCACAGTGCCAAACAGGACACGTGCATTATTAATATTTCTGTTAATTATGTCAGAGAAAAAAGATTGTCTAGCTTTAGAAATTTCTTGGTTGTATTTCGAGAGTGTGTGTTTATAGATTTGGTAGTGGACTTCAAGTTTGGATTTACGCCACTGTCTTTCAGCCCTCCTGCATTCTTGCTTTAGCAATATAACTGTGGGATTCTTTCTCCAAGGTGCTTTTTCACGTCCCACTGTTTTGATTTTTTCGGGGGCAATAACATCCATAATACGGGTCATCCTTGAATTAAAATTAACCATGAGATCATCTGCACTCTCTGAGGTTTGACTTTGGATCTCTGAAAGTGCTTGCTGAAAGAGTGAGGCTGTCTCACAGTTGATTATACGTTTTTTGACTGTAACAGATTCCCTTTGAACATGAGGGTACATAGAAACATCAGAAAAAATGCAGTAATGGTCAGAAAAGCCATAGTCTTTGACACTAGCACAAGCATTAAGGCCTTTTGTTATTATTAGGTCTAAAGTGTGACCTTGGTTGTGTGTTGGTCCTGTTACATGCTGTGTGAGGCTAAAAATGTCAATAAGACTTAAAAATTCCTTAGCATAGACATTCTCTAAGTCGTCCACGTAAAAATTAAAATCGCCTGCTATAAACAAGCTATCATAGTCCACACAAACATTCGACAACAGCTCACCAAATTCCTCTAAGAAGAGTGGTGCAGAAAGTCTTGGAGGTCTGTAAATAGTCAATAACAGTATGTCAGAAGAACATTTTAGAACTGCAGCTAAGTATTCAAAAGATGAAAATTCACCTAGTGATGTCTTTTGACATTGAAACAGTGCCTTGAAAATAATTGCTATCCCCCCTCCCTGTTTATTCTGCCTTTCTGTACTAATGAAATTAAAGTGTGACGGAGTTGCTTCTATAAGTGTGATAGAGCTAGTGGATTTTTCCAGCCATGTTTCAGTTAAAAATAAAAAATCAAGGTTGTGGGTACAGATAAACTCGTTGACAACAAAAGGCTTGTTCCTTAGAGATCTACTATTCTGTAAAGCTAATTTAGCATTGAGCATTGGAGGCATTTCCACTGTGGTAGTGAGTTTTTTTGGGACAAGTCTGAGGTTTCCCATGCTTGCCGTCTTGGGGGAATGTATGCGTGTCCTCAAGAGACCTCGTTTTGTTGTTCGAACTGGAATAAGATTGTCCACGGGTCCCCTTATCTGCTTATTTTCAAAACAACTGTTACTATGTGGGTAGGGACCCAGTTGATATCAGACTGTGCTTTCAACCATGTCATCCTCACTGATACTACTGTACTCCAGAGCACAGACAGGTGGTTGTGGGGCCTTGCCTTTTTTGGGTGCAGTCATGGATGGAAGTATCCTTTTAGATTTTGGGGTAGAATGAGGTTGACCTTGAGAAATATCCGCATAGGAGGCTTGGTAGGAATGTCTGGGGGTAGAAAAGGTAGATCTGGCATAGGGGAGTAGTCTCGCCATAGTTTCTGGAAATCTCAGTCTGGGAGATGAAGATGGTGTTTCGTCGTTCCGGGAAGGTTGTGATTCCATTGGTGATTGCATTTTGTCGCCGTTGCCAGGGCTTGCTGGTGGCTGCGTTTCACCACATCTGGGGGGTGAGTTTGGTTTTGAGGAAACCACATTTCCTATTTCCTGTGTGGACAGTCGCTTTTTGGCAGACCTGGGAGGTGGAATTGGTGATGCCAATGGCATTTTGCCAGTCCGACAAGGAGGTGAACACTTGATCTCCGGCGAGCGGCTTGCTGCCAGTTTCTGTGACAGATCTTCCAGCTGTTCCGAAAGCTGGTTCAGTTTGTGGCGAGTTCTGTGTGTTCCGTTGTTTTCCACTTGAGCAGAGAGGGACTTGGCTACGTCATCTGTGTGTGTGCTTTCGCCAGTCTGTGGCTCAGTTTGCACACTTACAGGCACAGAGGGCTTGTTGAAAGAGCACTGTGTCTGAGTGGATACAGATACAGGCCGCTTATCAGCGCCCAAGGTCTCAATGCTGTAAACCAACTGGTCTGTCAGCACTTTGGCGCCGGTCCAACTCAGTTCTGCACTGTTTTTTTTGAAAAGTACAGTGCGTCTCCAGAAACGGTCGAAATTGTCAACAAAGCTGATACCGTTGGATCTGCATGTCCTTGACAGCCATGTGTTTAGGCAATTTAATCTCGAAAACGCAAAGTCGCGATAGCATGGTGCTGGTATTGGCCCGCTGATGAAGAATGGAATTTTCAGATCTTTTAGAGTTGAAAATAAGTCATTAAAATCCTTTTTGACAGTTATTTGCTCTTTGAACAGATCCGCTGCCCCACAGTGAACAACAAGGCGATCAATAGATCTGTGGTCAGACACCAATTGTGGGATACTGTCCTTGGTCTCACGTACGGATGCATGGGGCAGACAGGACACTTTAAAAGTTCCATTTCCGATATTTTTCACACTCAGATCACCAACAACAAGTGTTGTAGGAGAGGCAGGCAGCTGCCGTCTAACTTTGTTCTTGTTATTCCAATGCGGTGTACGTTCAGTTTTTATTCTGGGAGCAACTGGTTCCACTTGTTCAAGGCACTCAAATCGATTTTGAAGTTTTATGGGCTGCCCTGAAAAAGTTGGTCTGGCAGCAGCAGACCGCACTGGTGTTGAAGTTAGTATTTTATCTCTGTTTTTGGGTCGAGCCCCTTTGCTTTCCCAATAGTGAGTAGGCCTACTCACATTTTGCTTTGCGAAGCTTTTGCCAGGTGTTTCGTCCAGCGTCACAAATGTCACATCAGCCGGTCGTTGGTCCGCTTTTGCATTTGCGGCACCTGTTTCAGGACTTCCTTCAGTCTTTGATAGGCGATCACCCAGTAAGGATTCCAGGGCAGAAATCCGTTGTTCCAGCAGTATCCATTTTTTGGACTGTCGTTGTCGCATTTTGTTATTGTTTCAGCTCGGCAATTGTTTTGACTTCTAGGTTCTCTTGTGAAAAACACTAATGTAAAAACCTCTGTTGTTCTTCTCTAAACTTGTTAAAAACTGTGTATATGGCAAATAAAATCCAAGATATAGTGTGAAAAAAAAGAAAAAAAAGTAAAGAAATTGAAGTTAGGCAGGAGCAAAGCAGAAAAGCGACCTACTCGCTTGAGTAGGAGGAGCAGCTAATGTCATAGTAGTGTAGTATTATAGCGGTTAACTTTTCAATGTCTTTCACAGCGATCCACTGGTGGAATGGAGTTCATTATGGTACTACACTACTTCTTCTTGAGACTTACTCTATTCTATTCTATTCTATTCTGTGTGTGTGTGTGCCTTTGTGTATGCATCTGTACGTGTGAGCATGCATGTGTGTGCGTATGTTTATGTGCATGTCTGTGTGTGTGTGTGTGTGTGTGTGTGTGTGTGTGTGTGTGTGTGTGTGTGTGTGTGTGTGTGTGTGTGTGTGTGTGTGTGTGTGTGTGTGTGTGTGTGTGTGTGTGTGTGTGTGTGTGTGTGTGTGCGTGTCGATGTCACTGTGTGTT
>NC_085870.1:28501646-28504146 GCF_034702125.1 Engraulis encrasicolus
AAACTTTTTTGTTATCTTTTTCTGAAAGTGGCTCCGGGCTTGCGTTTATAAAAAGTTTCCGATTTAAAACCCATTTCTCATTTTAGAGTTTTATTAGCCTGGTGGAGGAGCAGGTTTGTTTACCTCTTTGTTTACCTCTCTTGTCTCTTTGCAAAGATTCCCTGACTGCTTTCACAAAGCATATATTAACTTTAACGTGGACAAATCATTTTCTATTAACTTTTGAACCTTTTGGCCTTGATTCACGATCCTCGATTCACTGTGTATGCAAAAAATGAGTTATGTAAAGCGTCCTCTTCTCTCTCTCTTTTCTAACTTCATCAGGAACTGCAGAATAATTTCTGAACAGTACTTAATTATGCTCTGCCCTGCCCAAGCCTAGACTGGAAATCTGGCATACAAGTCATTTTCCCGGTGGGACGAAAGTCCTCAGGGGCTGATACTGTTGTTGTTTTTTTTTCACAGACTGGCCCACAATTTAGAGAGAGCCACGAAAAAAATGCCTAGGCCTTTTACATAAAACCCTGAACCATTTCAGTGGTTCATCAGGGGTGTAAATAATAATTGATATGTATCGATGCATCCATCCTACAGTCAATGATCGAATCATATTGTATCGTGGGGTATTCTGAAATATCGAAAATAATTGAATCGCTGACCCCTGACCAATATCCTAGCTTTGTGCAACGAAAAAGTAAATTTTAAAAAACCTAAGCGACTCATCAAAATAATGAAATCGCTGCCTTATGAAATCAATATTGAATCGTATCTTTATGGAGGCTGTGATTTACGCCCCTATTCACCAGCATAATCTGCTTGTCCTTGTCCATGTGTTGTACCTGTGTCCAGGTGCGCAAGACGCTGGATGCCACCATGCAGACACTGCAGGACATGCTGACTGTGGAGGACTTTGACGTGTCGGACGCCTTCCAGCACAGCCGCTCCACCGAGTCCATCAAGTCAGTGGCCTCTGAGACCTACATGAGCAAGATGAACGTGGCCAAGAGGAGGGCCAACCAGCAGGAGACCGAGGTCTTCTACTTCACCGTGAGTCGCGCAGAACACACTGTGTTTCTCTATCTCTGTTTTTGTCTGTCTTTTTTGTCTCTCTCTTTTGTCGGTCTGTCTGTCTCTCTCTCTCTTTCTCTCTCTGTCTCTCTCTCTCTCTCTCTATCTCTCTCTCTCTCTCTCTCTCTCTCTCTCTCTCTCTCTCTCACACTATCCCTCTGAGATTAAACCAGCAGGAGACAGATTATTCTACTTCACTGTGAGTCGGAAACACACTGTGTCTTTTTTCGTCTGTCTATCGGTCTCTCTCTCTCTCTCTGTCCCTCTTTCTTTCACTGTGTCCCTCTGAGATTGAACTGCAGTTGAACTCAGTATTTATTGACATGGCTACATTTTGAAATAATTTTCAAGATTTGGACTTTGTGATAAATTATGATGGAGGTGCACACATCCAAACCATCCCCACTAGACAAGTGTAGCAAGTAAATGATTCACAATAAGTGGTCTGCCTAATGTTTTGCTCCTCCATCACAAGTTCTAATCCCACGCCAACTCAGTTCAAACCAGTTTACTATTGAAATAAGAATAAAATAAGAACAAAAAGAACAAATAATAATAATAATACATGAGTTTTATATAGCGCTTTTCATGGCACTCAAAGATGCTTTACATATAACATAAAACAAAAAACAACATTACAAAGACATACTGAGACTCAACAGAACAAAACAGACGGTAGTGGAAGGTTATGTCCATGGAAGTGGGAGCTGTACGGTGGGGTGAAGTTGCCAAATCCATGATGGGGGCGGCGGTGAAATGGCCTGGGGATTCCGAAAACCCAAAGCCTCCCATTGTGGTGGCAAGTTCAGTTGAGGTAGAAGTTTCACAGAAGGGAAATGAAACGCCACAGACGGGGATGCGGAGACGCCATGGGTGAGGGAGATAGGCGATCACGCTGGCAGCGTTGCAAGACGCCATAGCCGGGTCCGCAGAGACGCCGAGGGTGAGAGGAGTTGTGGTGGCTGGTGACTCCAGCAGCCAAGTTGGCTCAACGACACTCCACCTGCAGACCTCCCGGAACAGTGATGTAAGTGGCAGGCGTCTCCCAAACGGCAGGTGTGGAGCAGCCACAGCAGAGGGCACGCGCTAGTGCAGCTGGAAGGCCGTAGGCTACGTACTGGATCTTCGACAGCCAGGCATCCGCGACGATGTTCAGCCGTCCGATAGTTGATAAATAGTCCAAAGTTTTAGTGGGGTAGTTTGTTTTGGTTGAAGAGAGTGGAAGAAAGTGAGCAGCGGCAGCGGCCACACGCTCTCGTTCCGGAAACGGAATATGATAACTGAAACACTATCACAAGGTACAAGGTTACACAGTGTCTCTAGTTTGTTGTGTATTCGGAGAACATACAATATGCAACTCTAAGCTCCACATCCATGTCACCTTACCCCCTGTGGCAGGGGCAGTCCTAGAGGCAATCTGCCCATCATGAAA
>NC_085870.1:28511646-28514146 GCF_034702125.1 Engraulis encrasicolus
TTTCCCTCGCCTCTCCCTCCCATCACAGTGCGCTGAGGCATTTCGGCCGTGTTTTGGCCACGAGAGACGCGTGGTCTGCAAAAAACAGAGGTCGCCTCATCAACCCGACACATACTGTAGCCTAATAAACTCTTGCAATGGCAATTCAAGAACTCCTTCATTCCTGTTCTGCTGCTCGCGTCGTTGTTCTTCTTTGTCTCGCTGTCTCTCTCTGTGAAAGTGCCGCGCTAGATTTTTAAGGTCGTACTGCTGCTGTGGCTTATGGCCCAATGATCAGCCGGTCAAAATGACGGACGCCCTTAAAATGTTCCGCCAACTCTTAAAAAAAGCGTCAATGATGGATTATCGCTTAATGTAACCTCTGTGCACTGCAGTGCAGCATACACAGAAATATAAAAGATGGCCTGCATGTTTATACAGTCTATTTAACTTAGATTTCGTAACAAAATACTTTAATGGCTTTAATTTAAGGGCTTTGATTTGTTATCATAGATCACCCCTCCTTATAAATAAAATTTGAAATTTCGGGCTTCCCTCGGGCTCGGGCCTACACATCCAATAATTAGTCGGCCTCGGGCCGGGCCCGGCCCAATTCCCATGGGCCCATGTCGGTTCGGGCTTGGATTTTTTTACCCGTTCTTACCTCTGGCAGGAGATGAGTAGAGGAGGAGGAGGAGGAGACCAATAGAGGAGGAGAAGGAGGAGGAGGAGGAGAAGAATAGAGGAGGAGGAGGAGCATATTAGAGTAGGAGGAGGAGGAGGAGGACTGGTTTAATGTGGGGCATGTCGGACCCCCCACAGGGACTGGCACTGGTCCACACACAGGGCTGTAGGTTGCCAGACTTTTAACCGCCACATAACCCCCCTGTTGTGCCAAATGCCTCCTATAGTTTCTATAGAAATAAGCATTTTTGTAAAGTATTGCTTTATAGAGACAGTTTAAGCAGACATTTTATGATATATTTGATGGTGTAATTCTTTAAGTAGTGTATAGAGACAGTGTAATTTTGTAAGTACTCTAGTGGCAATTGGATTGCACTGGTAGGATAGTTTTGAAGACAAATCGTACCATAGTTTGATAAGCATTGCCACAATATGGAAACCATGAGATTCTGACCGTTTCTGCTTGTGCACGCCCTAGACTATCAAAGGCGATGCCTATGCTGCTCTTTTCAGGGTAGTGAATAGCTAAAGCAGCTATGGTGAATAAACTAAGGGTGAATATGTGCACATCGCGTGGGTGGGCAGCCAGAAAGACGTTCTGCAGATGCACACTCACTCGCATTCTAGAACACTTTGAAGGTTCCGAGAGAGCATATGCATCGCATAAAAATGGCTCTTGGTTTAGCAATAGCAACGTTCACAGCCCATTGAGTCCAGTGCAAGAGAAATGTTTAATCAGAGATGTCGAGGATAGAGGGGAGAAGAGAGGACATGCACGTAGACGTACGCACGCTCAAACACACACACACACACACACACACACACACACACACACACACACACACACACACACACACACACACACACACACACACACACACACACACACACACACACACACACACACACACAGGCAGACGGGGAGAGGGAGAGGGAGAGGGAGAGAGAAAGAGACACAAGATGTTTCATTGCATATGCAAAAAACAGAGAAGAGGGGTGAGGAAAGGAGAGGCGAGGCGAGGAGGAGAGAGGAGAGGAAAGGAGAGGAGAAGAGAAGACCAGGCCAGACCAGAAAAGGTGTTCTCTCAGCTAAAGTGCAGTAATTTGGGGGTTTGGTAGGCAGGTGGCCGCGCAAGGCCATTACTCAGACCAATGGACTGGCAGGAAACTGACTGTTGTTTTTCTCCCATGAACGCTCTGCAGATCTTTCACACGCCTTTTTTTCTCGCATGCCCCGAGGAATACACCTCAGAGAAAATTGTGTCATTTTTCTTCTCTGTTATTTTGCTGCCATACTTTCTTGTACAGCAGCACACAGAAGCAATGCTGCTGAGTTTCGTCCTTATCTTCACACAGCCACTGCTATTTTTCTTGTGTTAGTGTTCATTGAACGCTTATAGAGTCGAATTTAACACTCCTGGTGTTGGTTTTACTCTCAAGCGTTGAAATATCACTGCAACATTTACTCTGTATTCGCATAATGTTCCCCTTTCTTTCTCACTCTCCTGTCACATGTTCCACGGATGTCATTCAGTAAGCAGCACAAAGCAGTGCAGGGAGTTCTGATTAGGGCTGTAAATAATAATCGATGTGTATCGATGCATCGATCCGGCCGACGATCAAGTCGAACCGTGTCGTATCTTGGGGCATTCTTAAGTATCGAAAGTAATGGAATGGATGGACCCTGCCCAATGCCCTAGGTATTGTGTATTGTGCAACATAATAGAAGTGGAAAAGTAATTGGAAAAAATTGAATGGAATGGAATCGTGTCGTATCTTGTGGCATTAAGTACAGAAAATAATCGAATCGCTGCCTTAACCCATTGTTTCCTGGAGC
>NC_085870.1:28521646-28526646 GCF_034702125.1 Engraulis encrasicolus
CCCCCTAGGCTGCAGGCATATCTAGCCTGTGCATTAATCCGGCCCTGATAACAGCATCAACATACAAGGGAATACTTCAGTAGGGGAGGTGGTCTTTCTATTCGGGTTTCTGTTCAGTTTTCTATTCAGTTATTTCAGTTTTCTTCTCTTTCCCCTCAATTACAATACTGATGAGAATGTTTCAGCTTTTCTAGTTTTAATGGGGAGACCCTGAATAATGATGCCACTATAACACATGAATGTTTTTACAATGAACATGCCATATGCCACTTTTTATCCTCACATATCCTCACATCTTCACTTCTGTTTGTGGTGAACATACAGTCCGCTAACACCTTATTAATGCTTGGCTTTGCTTTACTAAATAATTCGCTTGAACTGATCTCGTCAATGACATGATTTACTGTACTGCACTGTAAAGGGTAATGACATAGGGGGGGAAATGAATCTATTCCCAGTTGCGTCTTTAATGTGTAAGTGAATTATCGTAATATTGCAATGATGAGTTGCCATTGAACTGGATGTGTGTAAATCTTCTCTTCTCCTCTCAGGATTCAGGCCAGCCTATCCCTCTGGTGGTGGAGAGTTGCATCCGTTATATCAACCTTTACGGTAAGTAAGGGGTGGTTTAAGTTCAAGTTTGCTTCATAGTCTCAATAAAATGTCTCTGCTAAAACCACGTCACTGTCTTGAACACGCCTCTACCCAGGGCCGTTGGAGCTGCTCAAAGTTGATTGATTCCCGACAAAGTGGGTGGAGTTCCCGATTTTTTCCGGAGCTCAGAAACGATATGTATATTGCTCGTGGCCTGACTAGAAGCAATGCCGAAGTTGTCGCGTCACAAGGGGGGCGTAGTCTGGCTATCTCACAGATGAATCATATAAACTGAAATTCTTGCCTCTAAGGTGCTGGTTACATGTTTTTTTTTTTTTAATTATTTTTTTTTAAACCTTTATTTAACCAGGGAAATAAAATCACATTGAGAATAAAATTCTCTTTTACAAGTGAGCCCTGGCCAAGGCGGCAGCACACATTACATTTACATTTACAGACAGGACACAGACAAAACAGAACAGATTAATATGGATGAAGAGATACAATTACACAATAAAAACCATAAAATAATAAACATAAAACAAGATTAAAAGCAGATTACAAGATTAAAAGCAAGTGCAGACAGATTGAGAAGTGTCATTAAGATATGCTTTGAACTCAGCTACAGACATAAAAACAGCAAGCTTACGAGATTTCTGAAGCTCATTCCAGTGAGTTGGGGCACAATGAATAAAAGCAGTTTTACCAAACTCTGTTTTTATTAATGTACACAGATATTTTAAAAATCAATTTTAATATTCCCCTAAATGGGATATTTTTAAACACAGAGTTTTGAAAGGACCATTCTAAAGCTCAGTTTACGTGTAAGCAAAAGCAATGCGTTTTCATAAATATCCACATACATGTAAACAGCTTCTAAAAGAGAGAAAAGAATCCTGCTTGTTTACTACTTCACTTGGGATATTTGACTAATTAAATGATCTGCCTGTATGAGGATTCCTGTGATAATTAGGATCAGCTGGTTTTAAAAATGTTTTGAGGAATCACATGGCAGGGTTTCCACTTTCTTATGCTATGAATTAGATAGCTGGGACCTCCTTCTTTGACTGTCTTTACCTATTGTTAATGATTTTTTTTCACATAACCATGTTGTGTTGTGCATATATGCTGTGACAAGTCACAGGTCGATTCAGGTTCAGTGAGGCCAAAGTCAATGTAAACACATTTGCACATGCGCGCAGGCTCACACACACATTTGAATTCTTTTATTTGGACAAGCTACACACACACACACACACACACACACACACACACACACACACACACACACACACACACACACACACACACACACACACACACACACACACACACACACACAGACTCTTTCTCTCTCTCTCTCTCTCTCTCTCTCTCTATCTCTCTCTCTCTCTCTCTCTCTCTCTGTCACACATACGCACGCACACACACACGCACGCACACACACACACACACACACACACACACACACACACACACACACACACACACACACACACACACACACACACACACACACACACACACACACACACACACACACACACACACACACACACACACACACAGTGTCCTCTGCTGTTGTTGGCTGTGCTGTGCTGTGCTGTGTCAGTGTGGCTGCTGTTGTGTGCTGCAGCCCTGTGTTGGTGTGTTTCTCTCCCGAGGGCTCTGGTGTGAAACTCTCCCCCCCAGCAGATGGGCTTTATGGGGATGCCTGCCTAATGTATTCCAGGCACCGAGCTGCCCGTCTGTAAATATTTAGCTCTGTGTGTGTGTGTGTGTGTGTGTGTGTGTGTGTGTGTGTGTGTGTGTGTGTGTGTGTGTGTGTGTGTGTGTGTGTGTGTGTGTGTGTGTGTGTGTGTGTGTGTGTGTGTGTGTGTGTGTGTGTGTGGATGTGTGTCTTTGCCATTAGCTGATGTGTAGGATCTACTATAGTGTGTGTGTGTGTGCGTGCGTGCGTGCGTGCGTGTGTGTTGTGTGCGCGTGTGCGTGTGCGTGTGTATGTGCGTGCGTGCGTGTGGCTTGTCATGTGTTTTCGTTTGGGCTTTGCTCGCTCGCTGACATCAAGCTGAACATCGGCTTCACAGTAAACCACTTTTTCTTTTGTTTCGTAGCCAACAAAGCAACCAGTCCATGCGAGACTGAAGTCTCCTCTGTTTAATATGGACGAAAAACAGGAAAGAATTGCAAATCATTTTCCTCTAAGACAGAAAATTTATTTTCTTTTTTTATTTACTGCAGACCATTACTAGACTTCGGTAATGCCTACCATCATATGTTATTTCATAACAAAACACAGAAGAGAATTGCAATATTGTTTTTCATCTGAGAATTATGCTTGTTGCAGTTTATTTTCTCATATGCAAGCCATGTCTTCAGTCTTGTCTCCCTTGCTGGGTTGTTCCATCCATGCCATACCCCAGGCTCCCGTGTTTCCGCCTTCAGACTCAGCTGTAATGAAAGTCTCCAACCACATTAGGACCGCTCTAACGAAGACCATATGAGTCTAAAGTGGGGTGGAGTGGAGGGGGGTACTCAGGGGAGGATGGTGGTGGAGAATTCAGGAGGAGGAGGAGGGGGGTGGTGGGGGGTGTGCAGATTTTCTATTGTTTTATTACATTACATTGCATTGCATTTAGCAGTCACTTTTATCCAAGATGACAAACAAGAACATAATTAGCGGCAGAGTACTCACACCTTGTGCGAGCACTGAGGGGGAGGCAGGCTGTCCCTTTACATTACAGCCTCTCTCATTGACTACATAGGATGCTTACTGTATGCCCAGTAGGGTTTTGATTCGATATTGTTTTCTTAAGGCAGCGATTAGATTATTTCCGATACTTAAGAATGCACCACAATGCGATTTGATTCATTTTTCCCGATTACTTTTCCACCTCTATTATGTTGCACAATTAACAGTTAGGGCATTGAGCAGGGGCCAGCGATTTGATTATTTTCAAAGATGGGGTCGCCTACGGACCTATTCACTATTTGCTGAAAATACTCAACTACATCATAACAACATTGCTATGAAATTACAGAGCTTTAAGTAACAGATTAAGACATAGCCATTGCAATTTTGGTGACAGTAACGTTATAACATAGGCTCTGCGCTAAGGGGCTAAGAATGCCCCGCCATACGATACGATTGTCAGCCGTAGGATTGACGCATTGATACATGATGATTACATCAATACGATTATCATATACACTCCTAATGCCCAGTAACTCCTACGTGCAAAGCTATGAAGTGTGCGAGTGAATATTTCAGACAATACCTGAGGTTCCGCAGTCTCTTTACTTCTCTCCTCTTCTGATCTCAACCTATGAGTGTGAGTTTACTTTCATCTTCAGATCCATATCGTGGCTGTCAGGATAGCAAGTGTAATATCATTGCAGCCTTTGTTTCTGACTGGGGGTTGGGTTTCTCTCTCTCTCTCTCTCTCTCTCTCTCTCTCTCTCTCTCTCTCTCTCTCTCTCTCTCTCTCTCTCTCTCTCTCTCTCTCTCTCTCTCTCTCTCTCTCTCTCTATCTCTCTCTCTCTCTCTCTGCTTTCAGGCTTGCAGCAACAGGGCATATTCCGAGTTCCAGGATCTCAGGTTGAAGTCAATGACATTAAGAATTCATTTGAGAGAGGTGAGTGGTCTTTCTGACAGGCTTTGTTTTGGTCTTCTTTTGCTCCTCTGTGTCTGGACGGGCCGTGTTGAGCCTGCAAATGTCAAAAAAACATGATCCAATCAATAATGTTAGGGGGAATAAAGGTTGTGCTGTTGTCTTGTGTTTCTCTGTCGAGTGAAAGTGTGAAACCTGCAAATGTCAAAACGTGACATGATGAATCTGGAATCTCGAATCTGATGAAGACTGTTGAAGATGAAACGTAATCCAGCCATGAAATAATAATAATAAACAGCAAAAAAGGATTTAAGTGTACCGACTCTTCACTCCAAAAAAAGAGAGATGTAACCATATGACAGTGCATAGTGGATATACTTGTTTAGGCCCTTTCTCTTGTCATATGGGAGCCACACATGGCCTGCATGGCATGTGCAGCCTCTCCCAGTAATGGTGTTCACAGATACGCCTGCTTTGTGTTTCTGTTCCAGTTCCTTTGCACATATTAAGACCAACAGGGTCCTCTCCTCCTCCCCCCTTCTCTCTCTCTCTCTCTCTCTCTCTCTCTCTCTCTTTCTCTCTCTCTCTCTCTCTCTCTCTCTCTCTCTCTCTCTCTCTCTCTCTCTCTCTCTCTCTCTCTCTTTCTCTCTCTCTCTCTCTCTCTTTCCCCCTTTTTTCTCTCTCTTGTTCTCTCTCTCTCACTCCACTCCTAACTCCACTCCACATGTGTTCCACATTCTCAGGTGAGGACCCCCTGGTAGACGACCAGAATGACCATGACATCAACTCGGTGGC
>NC_085870.1:28541646-28546646 GCF_034702125.1 Engraulis encrasicolus
ATCTCACTGATTGGGAAACACTGAGGCGTGGTCACGGCCTGTCTGGAGCCCTCCCCCTGGAACCAGCAGTCCCGGGCCTCTGACTAATCCAGATGATGGTTCTGGGTATGACCCAATGGTCATGCCTGCTAACTAGTTTGGGGGCTCAGATTACTCAGCCTTGGTGCAATGTCTGTCTGGACCAATGTTGCCAGATGTACGATCATGATCGTATTTGTACCATAATGTTGTCCTCCGTACGATGAAAAACACATGATGAATTGATTAAATAAAATGCATTTGGTTGCCTTGAAACTAGGGCTGCACAATTAATCGAAAAATAAT
Source organism: Engraulis encrasicolus (assembly GCF_034702125.1). Taxonomy (NCBI): domain Eukaryota; kingdom Metazoa; phylum Chordata; class Actinopteri; order Clupeiformes; family Engraulidae; genus Engraulis; species Engraulis encrasicolus. The sequence goes on from NC_085870.1 coordinate 28,541,971, forward strand.
CAAAATCGTGATAAAATAGTGAAATCGAACTCATGATTTTAATCGTGATTTAATCGTGGCAATAGTGACCTTCTTTTGAGAGCGCCCTTGAAGCCAGAACATACTGACAGGCTGGTGTTTCTGGCCAGAAATCTGTCCACTTGAGTTTCATGCTATTGCCTTTACATAATTATTACAATTTATTTTATTTTGCTCATCTGTATGTAATTCATTCTTGGTTATATTTCATCTTGTTATAATTTTCAACATTTTTTGCAAAAATCAATAATCGTGATTAATAATTGTGATTATGATTTTGACCAAAATAATCGTGATTATGATTTTTTCCATAATCGTGCAGCCCTACTTGAAACAACCATTTAGTTCGTGTACAATCATTTCCTCCCAAAAGCCTCCAAAACGATAATTTTTAGGTTTTGGTACAATAGTTCAACATTTTCCATCTGGCAACACTGATCTGGACTGTACCACCCCCATAAGCACCAGTCCCTGGGCCCTAAATCCAGACACTGGTTCTGGTTCTTAGCCTGTGAGCCTCCCTCAAATCCACTGCCCCCGGGCCATCCAGATGCTGGTTGTGCTTTTCTGATGGCTCAATGGTTTTCCCCACAGCCCACTAACTAATGTGGGGCTGCCTGATTGCTCAGCCTTGGTGCAATGAATGGAATGATTGCAACACTGCATTCAGGGAAGGCTGTGATTGGATAGTTTTGGAGGCAGAGCAGAGGGATATGTAATGATGGGATGGTTTGGGTGCGGTGCGGTGCAGGCTTTGACGAGATGTTGCATTGGACTGTTGTGGCATCAGCTGTGAGGCGTCCCTTCTTCCGAGGCTTCATTTCACTGGGTCAAATTCAGAGATGTCAAAAGTAAGAAGTAATGAAAAAAAAACACAGTTTCCTTTCCAACGTAGGTATTTTATCTGAGGAACCAGTAGACCAGTACACTTGTCTTCCGATCAGCTGACTGTGCTGGTTGGATCAAATATTTGGTGGGTTCTTGTTGGGTTTTTAGTGTTTTTCAGTAACAGCACAATCTGTCTACCTCATTAGATACAGTAGATATGCAATGGAGTAAATGGTGTCACAGCTGTAATATCATGTGCTAGTGTTGTACTAACACCATAAATGTACTTTTGCTGTTACTTTTGACACCTGCATAAGTGTGAGGTGGGGGAGTAGATATGGAGAGTGTCTATGTGGTTGTACCTTGTTTGCCTTTGTCTCTGTGCTGCTCCCACTGTGCTTGTTAGCCCTCACCCCTCCCTCAAAGGCTCCCTCTGGGTGCCAGACAAGTGGTACCCTTCCCCTCCTGTCTCGTCTCATCTCCCCTCCTCTCCTCTCCTCTCCTCGCCTCGCCTATACCTCTCCTCTCCTCTCCTCTCCTCTCCTCTCCTCTCCTCTCCTCTCCTCTCCTCTCCTCTCCTCTCCTCTCCTCTCCTTATCCTCTCTTGACCACCTTTATCTATCCCCCCTTCCATTCCCTTCCCTTCCCTTCCCTCCTCTCCTCTCCTCTCCTCACCTCGCCACCTCTCCTCTCCTCTCCTCTCCTCTCCTCTCCTCTCCTCTCCTCTCCTCTCCTGTCCTCTCCTCTCCTCTCCTCTCCTCTCCTCTCCTCTCCTCTCCTCTCCTTATCCTCTCTTGACCACCTTTATCTATCCCCCCTTCCATTCCCTTCCCTTCCCTTCCCTCCTCTCCTCTCCTCTTCTCTCCTCTCCTCTCCTCTCCTCTCCTCTCCTCTCCTCTCCTCTCCTCTTCTCTTCTCTTCTCTTCTCTTCTCTTCTCTTCTCTTCTCTTCTCTTCTCTTCTCTTCTCTTCTCTTCTCTTCTCTTCTCTTCGCTTCTCTTCTCTTCTCTTCTCTCCTCCTCTCCTCTCCTCTATCCTCTCCTCTCCTCAATCATCCCCAGGGGCATCTCCCCATAGGTTGCTGGCAAGCGGTAACAATAGACCTCAAGCCACCATGCCTCTCCAGCGTCACACCCTGCATACCGTCCCCACTGGCACACCCTGCCATCCCCAGAGGAGCCAGCAGCAGCTGCTGCAGAGAGGATGGAGCCTCCTCATTCTTAAACATGGGCCACTTACCATGCAGGATGGAGAGAGAGAGAGAGAGAGAGAGAGAGAGAGAGAGAGAGAGAGAGAGAGAGAGAGAGAGAGAGAGAGAGAGAGAGAGAGAGAGGAGAGAGAGAGACTGAGAGAGAGAGGAGAGAGGGACTGAGAGACTGAAGAGCTTTTGAATGCTCTCACTGCTCTGCCTTTGTGAAAGGAAGCTGGTTTACATGGTGAAGAGGCGGAGAGAGAGTGAAAGAAAGAGATAAAGAGAAAGAAAGAGAGATTAATAGATACGCTATGAAAGAAAGAGAGAGCGGGTAGAAATTGATAGATAAGCGCCTTTCTACCGTCTGATGAATGCGAGAGGATCTTTTCAGGTTTTCAATGCAGCTGAGGGCCTTTTCTCTGCCTCACCTGATCGCAGTTGTGTCGGCATATTCAAAGACATCCTTCCTCCATCAAGTGTCCTGCCCTTTGTTCAGGTCAACAGCCTGAAGTAATTCATGTACACACATACACATCACATCACAACGCACACACATGCACACACGCATGCACACACACAAAGAAACACTCCAGTTCGTTTTGTTCTGGGGTGTTTGAAACCTAAAAGTGGAAATGATGAGGAGAAATTGTGTACTTTCAAAATCAAACTAGAAACCAAATTGAAAAATAAAATATGAAAAGCAAACTTTTTAACTAACTACCTAACAAACAAACAAGCCAAAAAACAACTCAAAAAGTCTGTACATATCTGCACCACCACATCCTTACACACTCTACACACATGGTGTACACATGGACACACACACACACACACACACACACACACACACACACACACACACACACACACACACACACACACACACACACACACACACACACACACACACACACACACACACACACACACACACACACACACACACTCTCTCTCTCTCTCTCTCTCACACACACACACACACACACACACACACACACACACACACACACACACACACACACACACACACACACACACACACACACACACACACACACACACACACACACACAAACACCCACAAACACACATGCTTCCACAAGTGCATGACACACACATTAGTGTATGATCTATAGCACCACCACCATCTTATCCACTTAAATAACCATAACAGACACAGCTGTGTCGTGTGTGTGTGTGTGTGTGTGTGTGTGTGTGTGTGTGTGTGTGTGTGTGTGTGTGTGTGTGTGTGTGTGTGTGTGTGTGTGTGTGTGTGTGTGTGTGTGTGTGTGTGTGTGTGTGTGTGTGTGTGCGCGCGTCCGTGTGTGAGAACAGTAGCCTGGGTCTGCCTCAGCACTTATTGGCAGAGCACTTAGCCTACAGGGCTACAGCTGGGGATGCGGAGCACACAGATAGCATTATTAGGGCAGCTCAGATGGCACGGGAACATGCTATTATCACACACACATGCACACACACACATGCACTGCACACACACAGCCATGCACACACACACACACACACACACACACACACACACACACACACACACACACACACACAAACACACACACACATGCGCGCACACACACACCCAAACACACACACACAGCCACACAAGCATCTCGGGCTACTGTACAACAAAACAGTTGAACAATTTCAAATCGCACACATAGACAGATACTGTATCATGTTCACTAGATTGACTAATGCTCTCTTCTTCTTCCTCTTCTTCTTCCTCTTCGTCTTGTTCTTGTTCTTCTTCCTCTTTCCCTTCTTCCTCTTCTTCTTCTTCCTCTTCTTCCTCTTGTTCTTCCTCTTCCCTTTCTCCTCCCTCTTCCTCTTCTTCTTCCTCTTCCTCTTCTATATCACTTTTCTCTATCTTTTTCTTATCTATCACTCTTCTCATCTCTATCACCACCCCACCCCCTCTGTACACCCCTTTTCTCTTCCCCCGGAGCAGAAGTGGAGCAGATTGAGGCAATTGCCAAGTTTGACTACGCGGGCCGCACCCCTCGAGAGTTGTCCTTCAAGAAGGGCGCGTCCCTGCTGCTGTACCACCGTGCCTCCGAGGACTGGTGGGAGGGACGCCACAACGGCGTGGACGGACTCATCCCACACCAGTACATCGTGGTGCAGGACCTGTGAGTACAGCCATGTTGGATATTAGTATATTATGCTATTACTGTAACAAACTAGAAATGTGCAAAGAGAGCACATGCACCTCCTCCCTCTTGTGGCAGGCCGCGAAATTGCAGGAGCGAACCAACCAACCAACCAACACACAAACTCAGGTGAGCACATAACCTCCTTGGAGGAGGGAATTATGCAGTATTAAAGTGATGGTTCGGAGTAGATTCATCCTTTGGATCGTGAGATCAGTCAAGTATCCCAGCCAAAGTTTTTTCTATCTTGGGCGAACATTGGCCGTGTTACCGAGTGATCCCGAATAGCTTAGTACAAGGGTGAATCTACTCCAATACAAACATTCTCAGCCTCCTCCCAAAACAGTACATTGTGGTGCAGGACCTGAGAGTAGAGTTAGAGGTAACAAACATTCGCAGCCTCATCCCACATCAGTACATAGTAGGACCTGTGAGTACAGCCATGTTGAATATTTTTAGATGCGTCCCACGCAT
>NC_085870.1:28556646-28606646 GCF_034702125.1 Engraulis encrasicolus
TACCCTCGCTAACTGGATTATATAGATGAACCTGTAGACTACCAGACTCTCCTCTCAAAGACTGTGACCAAATGGGCATCTTGCCTTTGAGCTGTATCTGTACATAGAGACTTCCTCTACTTGAAATTGTAATGCCTTTTGTTTGTAGTATAAGGGATGTTCGACTAAGTAATTACAAATACATAGCCAAGTTGTAAACATAATGTATGAAATGCAGAAAAAAATGAATCCATATACCAACTAATTGTAAGAAACCTGTGGTATAAAAAAATAATAGTGACACTTCATTTGAAGGTGCATACATAAGGGTGACATTAGGTTGTCATACACATGCCATGTCACATGCTACATACTTGGCAGATACATGCATGCCCAGTTGTCAATTGACATCACAAACAGTCAAAAATGTCATTATTAAGATCAGTTCTGACGCTGTAATTTCAGTTAAGGTCAAGCTGTCATAATGACGACACTCAAAACAATGTCAACTTGACATTACAAAATCGGATGACACTTGATAACAGTTATAAATAATAATGAAGTGTCATTACTGTGCATGTCTTTTGTCATGGCACGTATGGGACAGGCTGACGTCACGCTTACGTAAGCAACTTCAAAAACAGAGTCACCAAAAATGATGGTGTAGTTTAACTTGTATATATACAATTACTCCTGAGTAGATTTTTCTAAATGTTAATCTTGTATAGTCTAAGACAGACCAAGCAAGGACAAGACAGTGGAATTCTTTTCGTTCCACAGAGCAGGCAAACCAACCCACCACCAACCAAGCAACCAGTGAAACCATAGACGGGGAAAAAAACACACACACACAATCACAGATCTGTTTTGTCCTTTTCCGCTTCTATTCTGCATGAATGGGCCACACAGTGAAAGCTCTTGCGAGTGGCAGTCATCCCACTCCCGCGGCGCTGCATTTCAGAGTATTCCAGTTATGCATCCACCACTAATGCACACACAGTCTCTTCATCTTGGATTCAAGACATCATTTAGATTATTTTATTTGTATTGTTTTTTTTTGTTTTTTTTTAATGATCGCTTCATCATCATCATCATCATCATCATCATCATACCCTTAACCCGTTCAGAGTACGGATTTTCCACAGTGGTTCTAGAATTTCAGTCACACATTCTACAGGTCAAATCAAACCTAGTGTTAAAAATTCTGCCGACATCATGATGAGAACACATCACAATGGTTCTAATAAAAAACATGTGATGGTACTCCTAAAAGGCTATTGAAATCCTCCTCATAACGGCCAAAAGTGTCAAAGGGACGCCTGTCCCAAGCAGCCAACGCTCCACTTGTGATGTGCGTCAGTATACTGTTTATGCCATGAAGTAACAAGACAACACGTCATGTCTGTTCCACAGTTTGAATATCAAAAGAGAGATTTTTTTTTTGAGTGAGCCACAAAGACAGAAGCAATGACCCGCCCCCTGCCCACTTACCCACTGGACTTGGGCATCTTGATGTGTCTTCTGTTCCAGACACCACAGGCCTACAGCCATAATCATTCACTCACTCTCACACACTCTACATAAATATGAACACATGCACACGCACACGCACAGACACACTTATTGGACTGCCTCTTGCCACAAGTGCGTGCATACAGTATGTGCACACACACACACACACACACACGCACACACACACACACATGCACAGACACACTTATTGGACTGCCTCTTGCCACAAGTGCGTGCATACAGTATGCGTGTGTGTGCGTGCATGTGTGCGTGTGTTTGTGCACACATGCCACCAGTGTGAACTCTCATCCATAGTCGATTGTTACCGATGGGAAGGAGGACCCCCATGGTGCCTGCTGACCCACACATATTATGGGGCTTCCCCCTGCCTGGTGACCCATGTTATGGGGCATCCACGGTGCCTGGCTTCTATTTTGCAGACTTCTTACAAATTCTTCCTCCATGCTCCCAAGTCCACCTCCACACCAGGGGGAAGGCTTGCCTGCCTGACCCCCCCTGTACCCCCGCACAGTCTCTATCGCACGACCCCATTCTGTCACCACGACTCAGTCTCACAGCCAAAGGGTGCCCGTTCATGACCACCGAAGGAGGGCAAGAGAGAGAGATTGAGAAAGAGAGAGAGAGAGAGACTGAGAAAGAGAGAGTGTGCGTGTGTTTGCTAGAGAGAGAGAGAGAGAGAGAGAGAGTGTGTGTGTGTGTGTGTGTGTGTGTGTGTGTGTGTGTGTGTGTGTGTGTGTGTGTGTGTGTGTGTGTGTGTGTGTGTGTGTGTGTGTGTGTGTGTGTGCTGGTGTGTGTGTTTGTGTGTGTGCGTGTATGTGTGTGTGTATGTGTGTGTGTGCGCCTGCGTGTGTTTATGTTTGTGTTAGGGATAGAGCAAGATATACTCACTCATGTATGAAATGTTTGTCTGATTGACCCAGATATTCAATCAGATGAACTGCGATGCGATTAGATCTTTGGACGAGTTCCCTAGCTGGCACCCTAATTTAGCATGGAGCACGCACGCACACGCACACAAGCACACACACACACACACACACACACACACACACACACACACACACACACACACACACACACACACACACACACACACACACACACACACACACACACACACACACACACACACACACACACACACACACACACACACACAAATACTGTACACACACACATATTCACACTTATACAGTGCACATCACTTTGGCCTGCTGGGGCTTCAGAGATAGATGTTTAATGGCTCTCTACTGGCTCTCTACTGCCCACATGTCACTACTATGCTGATGATACATTTTGTTCTCAATGAAAATGAAGGTTAAAAAACACCCCAAAATCATAGCCCACACACTGCAGCAGAAGAAGAGGCCTATCAGAAACATTGTGTCTGGTAAACACGTTCCCAGTGATTTTGAGATTTGACTCAGTCTTCCTCTGTCTCTCAAGGAATGGGAAAGGGCACAAAGGACTATTTGTCTCTTCGTAGACACAGTCGTACTGGCGGGCATGTTCAACCTGGATGGAGCCAAATATGTTAAAGCAGAAGTAGGATTGCCTGATTGCCAGGGGCGGAGCTATAGGGGGGCAAGGAGAGCATGTGGCCCTGGGCCCAGGGCCCTCCTGTGTCGGTGGTGGGGGCCCTATTGTGATCATGGCAAGTCGTATGGAGGGATCCTATAAGTCTCTTGCCCTGGGGCCCTGTGTGCAGTTGTTCCGGCACTGCTGATTGCATACCAAGAACAGGTTTACATTTAGACTGGTTTGCTAATGTAGTGAAGTGATATCAAACCCAGTCATATGTTTGTGTTGCTAATGATGTAGTTGTCATTACAATACATTACACAGTACATGTACAGTACATTGCATTACATTTAGTCTGCAATTGTCATATGTGTTGGCCCTATGGAAGTTCTGCGATCTTCTGGTGGAATAGTGATGAAGGACTTTGTGTGCCGTATCAATAACATTGGCAATGGCTGTATGACACTCCCGTAGATTACTATAGTGTGTGAGTCCCCTCTGCTGGTACTTTCTGGTACTTACAGCACTTCTTGACCGAGGCTGGCTTGGCTGTTGAGAAAAGTCTCTCTGGTGGAAAATCACATTTGCCATACCGGTTTGATTTGGTTTCTTTATTTTCTTTTGGCCGGAAACAATATATTGCCTTTGTTATTTTTTATTTTCAAACAATGCATTCCTGATTATTTCATCTCCCTTATAACTGATATCATCATAAAGTCTGCACATGCCCAAAGAAAAGCACAGACTCAGATCAGTTTTACCAACCCATTTTACTTTTTCCTTCTCTCTTGGACCTTTCCATCAGTCATACATTCTACAAGTGCCTTTGGAGCACATCATTTATTGGTTACAGACTTGAATACTTCTAAAATGGGATTCTGTTTTACTTTGTTTTTTATTATGATTATTTTTTATGGAAAAAAAATCTGTATGCCTCTGTGATGTTGAAAGTGCATTCCTAGTATAAAAACTGTTATATCGATTATCATAGCTGGTTTTAGTACATCAGAGACCGTAGAAAACTCAGTGCTCTCACGATCAACTAATATCTTTCACAGCCTATAGCAAACACCCTGCCTGTGCTGTTCAACAAAGTGAGCAATGTTGTAGGATATGAGAAGCCACTTGCTAAGGGATAGAAAAAAGGGGTTAAAATCCTCTGGAAAAAGTCTCATCTTACGTGGTCGTATTGATTCTCAATGGCTTCCGCTCTCCATTCCTGCCTCCTCACGCGTATCTGAAGTAAACTTAAGACCTCTGACTGTGTGACAGTGGAGCTTTTTGCAGTCCTTATAGCAGCAGTAAATGCCTATCCTACCTAGTGAATGCATACTCCGTATATTAGGGGGCCCTCGGTGCGCCTGTTTTTAAAGGATCTTGTCACTTGCACGGTTATGAAAAAGCACTCATCGCGCCTACCTAACTGTAATGTGTGGCGCTTTAAAAGGAAGTACGTAGTCCATATCTGTCTTAGGGTTGTTTACTTTTTTATTTTTTTTATTTTTTTTTGGAATGTATGCTAACACAGGTTGTATTGTATGTTTGCTAACATGCCAAGCTCTGACTTTCTGTTGTTTCGACTCTGAGGCTTTGAGCAGAAGAGGACACAAAAAATAGATTGAGAAAGTAAAACATCCCTGCCACATAGTATTTCCGAACATCTTCTAGTGGAGCAAGATAACCCAAACCCCAAGGGAGTGTGCTCAAGTTCGGCCTTCTAAAGGGGCTTTGTCCCCTCCTTCTTCTCTTTGGCGTTTGGTGACAGCGTATGTAAAGTCTCAATGTAAAGTCTCCTAAGGTCTGTACCCTTAAGGGACATTCTCCTGACATGGATTCAGGAAAATAATGGACTTGATGTATCTTACTCTAGTAGAAGATGTTTTCCGACTGTTCTAAATACAAGTGATTCCACCAATTAGCTGGTCTACCTGCATATCAGCTGGTTCAATGTCTTGGCAAGAACAAATAGGTGACATGGAGTTTTACTTGCTGAACCTGGAATTGTCTGCCTCTGTCACTGACCTCAGATCAGCACTCACATGACCAAACTGGCTGGCTGGCTGTGGCATATAAAGGTGAAGGGGACTCTCTGTCCTGTACAGAGTCCTTAAAATGACGCGTGAGAGTAAAAAAACAGAAACTTTCTTGTGCACGCAAAAGTGTCTGGGCCGATGTGAAAGTTTCTGGTGGGCTCGAGACAGTTTCTAATGCGCACCAGAAACTTTTTTTTACTCTCCTATGTCATTTTAAGGGTTCGGTAGTCCTGCGCTCTCTTCTCTTCTCTATTCTTCTGCCCTCTCGTGTCAAGTGAACCTGTCTGTGAATCTGAGTGTCTGAGTGGTTGAACTGAATTAACTCCCTGTGATGTAAATGTACACCATGCCACTGTTTGGATGTGAAGAATCCTGATGTTGAAATAAAATACAAGTTACGTTTTGCCCTCCATTGAAGGTGAACAGCGCCTCCCAGTGTTCTTTATTTGCCACTACCCCTCCTATGGCTTATACACTATGTCAACATGAATCATATGGATATAAATTAGTAACTGTAATGAAACTGTAAGTATATTACCTACCTATCTGGGGGCTTATTATGATTAGATTGTGCAGAGCTGGTAAATTTGAGGCCAAATATGCTTAGCTGATATGTTTGTGTCTGGCACACTTTATAGACGTAATTGAAATGGGGACCATTACAATTCAGTACAATTATAGGCCTATGGTGAAGGCACTGGCTACTGAAGGCAGAAGATGCTGATATGTTCTTGTCTTTGACTCTCATTTTCCATGTTGCAATGCCTCTGTATAATGCCAGCAGACCTCATGCCTACAGGTGTTTTGTGTAAGCAGTGGTGTCATGGTGTATTCCTGTGGTGTAGTACAAATGAAATTACTCAATTGCCCATCTCAATTCAGTAGTGGTGTGTATTGCTTCCGGCGTTTGAGGAAAGGGTAAGTAAGAACAGAAGCTCAAAACCAAATCTCACCACAAACAACCATGCACCAGCTCCAGTTCAACTGTCACCACTGCACTATAAAAAATCTAGATCAAATCAGAATTAATTTGGAGCTGTGATGGGACTGCAAACAATGCAATTTCCATGCAGCCCTCATCCCTTTCGCTAATAATGTTCAGCATTTGATCATTAATCGTTATATTACTGGACACCATCTGGACACCACCCGCACAGATGGTTAATGGGGTCACATTGGAGAGATCCGGTGATCGGCCATTAAACATTACTATTCTCAATTATACAAAATTACTTCAAATCAGATGAATCTAGCTTCAGAAGGCAAAACGCTCCAGTATGTATTCCTTACTGTGTTATAGCTCTGTAGCATGGTTGATTTCACCACTAAGCAGCTAAGTTTTAGCTCATTAACCCTGATGAAGAGATGTGGTACATGATTATATTGCCAGATTAGATTCAACTTCATTGCCTACAGGGTAATACAATTCTGTTTAGCATTTAATCAGAAGGGATGTACAATTTGCTCTTGCTTATGTGATGTACACGTAGGCCTATATGAATTATGGGACCAAAATGTGTGGTATGGAATGAAGAAATAAGATCAGATAATATGTGGCACCAAGTCACAAGCAAGTCTGAGTCAAGTCTCAAGTATTTCATTTTTTGTCAAATCATGTCACAATTCATAACAGTGACTCAAGTCAACTAAAATTATAACCAGTGATTGGCAACCTGGATAAAATAAATAATAAAAATAATAAAAAACAAAACAAAATCCAGTGCCACATTTTGGAAATCACCTGGTACATTGTCCAATTGGTACAAATTACATTGTCAAATTCATGAGTGAAATTTCCCTATATGGACAGGTAAATTGGAATGTGTGGCACTGGATTCTAGCTTCTGAATCTAGGTTGTCCATGTTTTTAACCGAGGGCAACATACAATATGGGTCACTGGGTTGGTCCACAATAGATGTGTGTCTTGATTTCTTACCAGTGTCCCTATATGGACAGGTAAATTGGAATGTGTGGCACTGGATTCTAGCTTCTGAATCTAGGTTGTCCATGTTTTTAACCGAGGGCAACATACAATATGGGTCACTGGGTTGGTCCACAATAGATGTGTGTCTTGATTTCTTACCAGTGAATCTGGCATTCCTGTGTAAACAATGGACGGGAAACATTTAACCTAGATAGCCTAAAGATATTTGTCACCAGCCTGTCACATGCAGACGAGGTCAGCTGTAGTCCAGCTAATGTCCACTTGGTGGCACACCTGTCTCAGTGACGCAGCAAAAGCTCTGCACAGAGGTTGGCCATTAGCCATCTAAACAATTATAGGGTCCAATTCCAGTGTTCAATGCCTTAAAGGTGCACTGTGTAAGATTGTGGCCAGAGTAGGTATTGCAACTGTTCATTGAAACTGAGCTGGTTAATGCCAAATGTGATCTTTTCATGAATATTTACCAAGTAATGAACTAGTATTTACCAGTATGACCAAAGACAGTAAGTTTTGCAGCTAAAAATGTCTATTTCTGGAAATTCAAAATGGGGGACAATGGAGAAGATCCCTCTTTTCATGTATGAAAAGTGCAATTTTCCCAGTCATAATGAATACTTAGAATTTGATGGTGGTGATAAGTATTTGTGAAAAAGGTAACATTTGTGAATGGACAGCATGAATTCTGGAAAGAAACTCCTACCAAATATTATACGGTGCGCCTTTAAAGAAACATTGATTCAACAGTTTGAAAAAGATTTCAAACAACCATTTGTCGTCACGAAAACATGACAGCATAGCCCATATTGATGTGAGAGTCATGTCATGGTGAGGCTTAAGGGTAACATACAACACAGAGGTTCAAATCAGAGGTTTAACAGACCACCTTTGTTTGTTTGAGAGTGTGTGAACTTGGGCAGTTGCTCTCAAGCCAGGTTCAAACTGATAGATAGCGGTACAGGGCTTCTGTGATGGATGCTTGTTGTGATGGTTTTGCACAATGTCAAAACTGATATTTCAACAAAGGCTATAACTACAGCGCTAATGCCAAGTCTTTTGTTTGTTTGCATTCCGCAGGGTAGTGTTGTTAGTGATGTGGATGCAAAATAGGGTCCAGCAATGTCTGAGAATGTTTGTAAAGGCAGGAGGGATGCTCTAGGCAGTGGATGCCAAAATGAGAAAACAACAGGTTGGCTAGACACACACATCAGAGAGAGAGAGAGAGAGAGAGAGAGAGAGAGAGAGAGAGAGAGATTTGACCTTCAAGGTTGTTAATAATATGGCCCCTCCATATCTGTTTGACCTCCCTACATCTGACCACTAATTTCCTTACTTTGATACCACACTCCCCTCCTCCTCCTGCTCCTCATCTACCCTCCTCCTCCTCCTCCTCCACTCCCACACTCCCCTCCTCCTGCTCCTCATCTACCCTCCTTCTCCTCCTTCTCCTCCTCCTCCTCCTCCTCTTCTTCCTCCTCCTCCTCCTCATCTATCCTCCTTCTCCTCCTCCTTCTCCTCTTCCTCCTCCACTCCCCTTCTCCTCTTCTTCTTCCTCCTCCTCCTCCTCCTCGTCGTCCTCCTCCTCCTCCTCCAACTCCGCCTCTTCCTCCATCAGCATGACTCCCACCATGATGTCACACAGCCCCCACCCGCCACCCCAAGGTTGGATACGCATAGTGGAGCTCTCACGAAATAATAGTCGTGTTTTCGATGACGCAGATTTTTTCTTGATCACAATGAGATCTGCTTAGTCTTAGAAAGGTGGGGTTAAATGCTTGGCAAGCAAGGCGGACAGAAATATCTAATGTGACTTCCCATACAAAATGCTGCTTCCTACTTGAAGCAGCGACTGAACTGCCTCACAAACATGTGGACTACACCCCAACTACCCCAATCAGGGTAGATTACAGACGACATGGAGGAGTTCCCATGCCAGCGCAGTGACTCTAAAGTAGCTGCCCGGCTGCGCAGCATAAAATCAGTTCCCGCGATGACTTAACACTGTGTGACATAAAGGCGGAGCAGAAGTCAATCCCATATGTGTTCATTCAGCTATAACATACATTTTTAATAATAAAAAAAACCTTGAGTCTCATGAGCCTGAATGCTGCGTCCATGCAGCTCTAAGCGGCCAGGTCAATGCAGCGTATACGCGGCATCCAGTGGTGTAGTCTACTTTTTTATGGTGGGTATACTGTATATTTGAGCATTTTTTGAAATGGGTATACTGTATATATTTGTGCTATTCAAAACAATGGATCAATCAATTTTAAGTGGGTATACTGAAATCCCTGAAATTTAGAAGTGGATATACTCCGTATAGCCTACCCGCGTTCTACGTAGACTACTCCACTGGCGGCATCCAGCATCAATGGGTTAATCTCAGCCTGGAATTACTTCGTAATTCATTTTTGGTCTGGATCCTTGATGTCCTGGAGCGATGCCCTGATTTGAAATGAGTTGACCAATCGCTGCCAATTGATGTTCATGACGTATGTTGTTATGCTCCCAAGTGCGTTTGCTTATTGGCCGGCCGTCTGGTGGACGGCTAAACCCTTTCACAAAGTTACAAACTCCAAATTACGAAGTCATTCAAAATGAATGGTCTGGCCTGTCAGGCTAGGTTAATCAAACCCCGGATATAAACCCCCTTTACCGCAGAACTCTGAGCTGATCTGCTCCTCCACTCCACGCACTCTGGAGCTCAGTGCCACCTGAGCTGAATATTAACACCCAGAGGCAGACAAAGCAAACGGAGAGGGAAAGTTAAAGTCCTTAAAAGCCATATCTTCCTGCTTGTAGTTCTGACGCTGTCGACTGACTGCACAAATGAGCCGCTCTACATGGATGAAGAGTTATGCTAATACGGGCTGGCTCTGTGACTTTGTTAGGAATAAATATGTGGAGGCATGCATGACTTTAACTTGCTGAACCTCTGATGTCCCCCTTGCTCTTTCTCCTTAAAAAAAAAATCAACCCTTAGAAACAGACTTTGTTCAGATTGGGATGCCCTATCTGAACTTAATTATCTGCCTGCTTATGGTTTTATCTTTTTTAATATTGCTTTTTTAAGGATTGGTCTTTGTAGGCTTAGAAGTCAAGTGTTTGCAAGAGTCATGGATAATAACTATTATTATTTTTATTTTGTTGTTTTAATTTTGCTTTAAGCAATCATTATGGGCTTCATCAGCAAACTGATTTGACTGACCTTTGACTGAGACACACCAGGGACATAACTGAGGAAAGTTTCAAGGGTCCCTCTGAAGTTTGAGAACTTTAACTTTAACTTATAAGCCATTAAAGTTGGGGTTACTGGTGGTACTGAAAATGGAACACTTTGGATCCAGAGTGGTCTGGCGGTTTGGTGGTTTGAATTGGGTTGGATCTTAGATGGTAGGCTGGGATTCTGGGTGCATTCAAATCTTTCTTTTCTTGTGTTACTGTTTTAAGTGTTCCCAGGGTCTGGGCCCGGGTCTGATGCCTGAGGGACATCCAGCAAAGAGCAGCAAAGACAAAGTGGCAGCGGATGACCACTCAATCACCTCTGGCATTGACTTATTAATTTAGAGAGTTAGTTGATCAAGTATAGAAATTGGTATGGCAAGGGGAAAGCGATAACTAATGACTCATTCACATGCAATGTTTGCATGCAAAGGCGCTATGGCGCAGTGCGCTAAGTCCCCCACTGGGGCTTGCATGCCCTTGGGGACCCAAGTTCGAGTCCGGCCTGGGTCATGTCCCACCCCTTCCCTCATCTCTCTGTCCCACTGATTTCTTGCCAATCTCCACTGTCCTGTCACCAATATAGGCACAAAAAGCCCATAAAAATATCTTTTATGATATCTATCTGGGGCATGCGAACACGAGAGGTTCATGGTCTGTTCAGTTTTCCTTTACACACTAGACAGCCTGCGTGCACGTTCTATCTGCAGGATTTGGCATCCAATCCCAGACTTCCCAGTCCATACATTCCTATAGGAGTCCACTCATACGTGGACGCCCGCACAGGAAAAAAGACTTGAGGTCTATATCCAAGTTGCAACGCAGACTTCCTGCCCATTGGCCCACCAGTGCGTAGCACTGTCACCAAGTTTTGGTGTGAAAGGAATAATCGGTTTTCTAACCGTTCATGTTTTCTGACCGTTTCAGACTGATCACGGATACATTCAGAGACATTTCGCCTACACCCCATACTAGCAGTATGAATGAGCCGTTACTAAATTACTTCAAGATGAAATCCAAGGTCGACTCCTGTGTATGAACCATAGTGGCAGATGAACCAATGCTTGTCAAGTTGGTCTAGCGTTGCACCACAAATAATCGCGGCAGGGAACTTGTCTTCCTATTACAACACTCTATTTGTGTGGCAGGGGTCAGCATACCAGACCCAATGTTTGGCGAGATGGTCTTCGGTATACTCCAATCAGGGTACCTCAGTCACACAGGTGGTCCCCTTCAATGGTCAGAGTAATTGTTTTGATGGGGAAACAGCTTTAAATGTAGGCCTACTATTATACATCAAATAGACCTTGTTTGGGTGTTCATGGGCACACACAGCTGACTGCAAATCAGGCCGTGTCAGAGAGACACCCTCACACATAAACATCCTCAAATATACGCAGTCATATGCAGACTGCAAATCATGATGGCACATACAACCACTCCTGGGTGGGCAGTGTTTAGAGAGCAGATGGCAGATGGTGTGTGTGTGTGTGTGTGTGTGTGTGTGTGTGTGTGTGTGTGTGTGTGTGTGTGTGTGTGTGTGTGTGTGTGTGTGTGTGTGTGTGTGTGTGTGTGTGTGTGTGTGTGTGTGTGTGTGTGTGTGTGTGTGTGTGTGTGCGGGTGTGTGTGTGTGTGTGTAGGGCCGCTGATAGCTTCGGCCAGGCCCGGGACAAAATCAAGTAAAAGGGCCCCTGACCCAATACATACAATGTAATGAGGACCCAATTCTGGGCCCCCTTTCTCCCTGGGCCTGGGACAACTGACCCCTTTGTCCCCGCCTTTGTCCACCCCATTGGCTGTGTGTGTGTGTGTGTGTGTGTGTGTGTGTGTGTGTGTGTGTGTGTGTGTGTGTGTGTGTGTGTGTGTGTGTGTGTGTGTGTGTGTGTGTGTGTGTGTGATGGGGATGAGGATGAGTTACATCCAGCTCACGTCTGTCAGACGGCGGCTCCCCAGAGACGTCTCTGTCATGCGGAGAGCAAAACTGTCAAATCAGATCGTGTGCTACCT
The DNA here is from genome assembly GCF_034702125.1 of Engraulis encrasicolus. NCBI lineage: Eukaryota > Metazoa > Chordata > Actinopteri > Clupeiformes > Engraulidae > Engraulis > Engraulis encrasicolus. The sequence continues at coordinate 28,568,885 of NC_085870.1, forward strand.
GTTAAACGACTGCCACACACACACACACACATGCACACACACACACACACACACACACACACACACACACACACATGCACACACACACACACACACACACACACACACACACGCACGCACGCACGTGCACACGCACGCACACGCACACGCACGCACACACATACACACGCATGCACGAACACACACACACACACGCACATGGACACACACACACACACACACACACACACACACACACACACACACACACACACACACACACACACACACACACACACACACACACACACACACACACACACACTCTCACACACACAGGTTTGGAGGTGTATACTACTACATATAAAACTTTCATGGACCCATGTCTGTGAAAATAGACTGTTTAATAGGTGGCATAAACGCCTACTGCCAGTGTGAGAAACAAAGTCCTTGATACACCTGGACAGCCACTAGACAGCCAGGAGTGGGAGTGTAGCCTCCTCTTTTGTTTCTTAAAGTATTGTAATAACTGCATTTTTATGAAGCGATTTTGTCTTTGTTATCCTGCGTGTCACCTCAGGTCCCATCTCTCTGCCTTTGCAACATTATAATTCAAAGCAGGCCATATAATACAACAAAAAAATCTTTGCTGCTTTGCCAAAGGCAGTTCGACCCACTCACAGGTAATGTCTGTACTTGAATGTAAATGACAATGTATGCAGGGGAAAATGTAAAATGTTAAAGTTAAACCATCTAAAAGAGCCATCCGAAGCCTCTCAAGTAAGTCCTTGCAAAGACTTTGAAGTAGTTGCGCTCTTTCTCTCTCTCTCTCTCTCTCTCTCTCTCTCTCTCTCTCTCTCTCTCTCTCTCTCTCTCTCTCTCTCTCCCTCTGTCTCTTTCTCTCTCTCTCTCTCTCTCTCTCTCTCTCTCTCTCTCTCTCTCTCTCTCTCTCTCTCTCTAGTACACCCCCCTCTTTCCCCTGACAAACTCTGGAAGCTTACAATAACAGGTTGTGCAAGAACTCCCCAAAGACCACCGCTTGCTACTTTCCTCATAACGATAAACAGAAAAAATTTGCACACAATGCAATGTGATTATGCGTAATTTCACATCTGTATGTCAGTGCAGGAGCCATTATTCTTAATCCTGCCCTCCCCATCCTCCACCTCATCTAGCTCATTTTTGAATGATTGGAGGAAAACAACCCGCCCAGTGATTTGTGCAGAGGTGGACTGTCCATTAGGCAAACCTAGGCAATTGCCTAGGGTCCCGACGAAATCTGTCCTCCATAGGGGCCCCAAACGTCACACCTGTCATGTTAAACACACATAAAAATAGTCGATCTTAATTTGTCAGGTGTGTAAAGTAATCAAAGATTTGTATGAGACAAAACTCTTAAATAGTACCAAACACAGACTTTTATGTCTATATATTATAATGACTTTGGAGGGCCCATTCTTTTATTTTGCCTAGTGCCCCAAAATGGCTAGATCCGCTCCTGGATTTGTGTGGCGTAATGGAAAATCCCAAGGGGAAAACATACCCGTGCACAAGCATAATTCAGCCGTTTCGTAAATCACTCCACAGTCTGCACATGTAGGTTGGTTAGTTTAGTTAGACCCAAAACACCGCCAATACATTTCAAAGAATCTGTGGGATCGTTATAACTTGTTTTTGTCTTGTCATGTTTCTTGGAACAAAACTTCACAAGACTTTAAAAAAAAAGTTTGAGAGGAAAGTGGGATTGTTTTGACTTAATTGTTTTGTTGTGGTAATTTACGCTCCATTGTTCTCTCCACTGAAATCAACGCTCAGCTCAGCCACTCATGGGGAATTTGTCTCATCATCCATAGGGTGGAGAGCCAGGCTCTATGGATGTCTCTTTGCTAGAGTTGCATGAAACAAAGTGATTGTTGACAACTTTTTTTCTGTTTTTAAAGTAGTATAAGAAAAGGCAACACAGACATCTTATTTGCACACACACGCGCGCATGTGCGCACGCACGCACGCACACACACACACGACGCACACACACACACACACACACACACACACACACACACACACACACACACACACACACACACACACACACACACACACACACACACACACACACACACACATACCAACCCCAGATTTAATACTACACATAGGATATCGGCAATACGGAAACAACATATCCTCACCAACTTCACAGCCACACACAGCGGCGTGCACAGACATTTTCGGGGGGCAGGTGATGAAGGGGCGTGTTGGGGTATCTGGAATTTCCGATTCCCTTACTGAGCTTATAGAGGCATTATTGTAACATGAATTCGATTGTGAAGCATTTGTAGATTATCATGTCAACATGGATCACTGTACGTTGTGACAAAAAACTTTCAAGAAAGATTTTTCAAAAAGGACATTTGTTTGTCCAGTAGGCCAAAGGGGCAGGTGCTTTAGCACCACATCGCATCGTCCCTATCTGTGCACGCCTATGGCCACACATACCTGTACCTGTACACTGTGACAACGATACAGACACAGACACCAAACGAACGGCAGAGTGCGAACCAACAGCATTTGTGTTATTTTCAAAGGCAAACGAAGCATGTTGCAGTTCCCTGGCGATCAGCCGGCTCATTTACATTTCATTTCCTGCTTACAAGGATCGACCTCCCGAGTTAGTAAGTGTCCCGGGCGGCATTAAGTACAGCTGGGCAACATTAACCTCCTCCCCTCACTGCTCTCTCCTCTCCTCTGCGTGACCTCCGGCTGGCCATATAGCAAGGGACATTACTCTTACCCACGAGGAAGGCTGTCCGGCCTGGGCACCTCGCCAGGCACTGTAGTGACCCCACACCTTAGTACCACTCCCAACTAGTATTTACATGTGGCCAATTGCAGTAAACTAGGCTAGCTCTCTCTCTCTGTGTGTGTGTGTGTGTGTGTGTGTGTGTGTGTGTGTGTGTGTGTGTGTGTGTGTGTGTGTGTGTGTGTGTGTGTGTGTGTGTGTGTGTGTGTGTGTGTGTGTGTGTGTGTGTGCGTGAGAGAGAGAGAGATAGAGAGAGAGAGAGAGAGAGAGAGAGAGAGAGAGAGAGAGAGCGCGCGAGAGAGAGAGACAGAGACAGAGAGACAGAGACAGAGACAGAGACAGAGAGAAAGAGTTTATGATCCTTCATTTATGATCCATTCGTCTTTATTCCCTCCTTTCTTCTCTCTATTTTATATCTCTGATTTTATGTTTGTGTGTCGATTCAAACTGTGTGTGTGTGGGTGTGTGTGTGTATGTGTGTGCACGCGCAGTCTTTGTGTGCATGTATGCCTTCGGGTATGAATGTATGACCCCCCCTGGCTTTGTCTGCGTGGTGTTTGTACATTTCAACTGTGTCAACAACTCTGTGTTATGGTTGCTTTGTGCGTGTGTGCGTGCGTGCGTGCGTGCGTTTGCTTGGTTAATAATGATGTGTTATGGTTGTTTCATTGGTTTTATCGAGGTGCTTCATTAGTAAAGCTTCAGCTGCAACACTGCAACACACACACATACACACGCACACACGCACACACACACACACACACACACACACACACACACACACACACACACACACACACACACACACACACACACACACACACACACACACACACACACACAGCTAGGACTGAGACACTGGCAGACTCACCAAAAAGAAGAAGCTACAGGCGAATCCCGCAGCCGCGTCTAGTATTATTTATGTTTCCGCAGCCAAGGTCTCCCGAGTGAGAATACACAAGACGACATCACATTGTTTGTTTTCCTTCTGCTACCCGAGTTGGCCTCACATTCTAGTGTAGTCATAAGGCCATGCAGCAGCAACGCTTCCCTGATTTGTTTATTTTTCAACCCCCTTCAGCTTGGACTGACAGCAGACAAGACAAATAGACCTACCACATGAGAGAGAGAGGGGGAGAGAGATAGAGAGAGGGATGGGGTGGTGGGGAGATGGGACGGTCATCCGACAACCTCTGCTGACAGAATGGCATCATGAATAGGCGTGCTATTTCATGTTAGTGCATCCCATGTGTTGATGCAATGCATTTTCTTGTTAAATTGTGCTCAGAAACACAGCAGTTTTGTCGCGTGACCAGGCTCGCGCGAGGCTAATACCTTTTCCGAGGCCACAGTGTATTTCTGTTGCTAAACGTGAACATGCTAAGCTGTGCTTTGCCCAAAACCATCCCTAAACTTAACCTGTCAGTAAAGCAACGTTTCTGCAGATTCACTTTTGCCAACAACAGTGAAACAAGCAAGGGAAGTGGTGAAATTGTACCCCGACAAAAACATGAGCATGAGCTAACATGCAAAGTCGTGGTGCACACACACGATAGTGGTGCACACACATTGTCATGATGCCATGTTGCTTCTGGTGGAGGATTACATGCCTGTTTATCACTCACTGTCCCACAGTTGCACACCAACCACTACAGTAAGTCATCGTGGAGATTGCAGAATGATTCCGTCCCCTCTCTCTGACACACACACACGCACACAATGCACGCTCTCTCTCTCACGCACAAACACACAATGCACGCTCTCTCTCTCTCACACACACACAATGCTCGCTCTCTCTCTCTCTCTCTCTCTCTCTCTCTCTCTCTCTCTCTCTCGATCTCTCTCTCTCTCTCAGACGGCAATATGTTTCCAGCAGCAAGGCCATCACAGTCGAGACCTCCATCAACACACCATACCCTGCTTGTTTGTTTTCTATTGTGTATCCACATATGTGGGGCCCCCCTACAGCCACAGAGTGCCGGGGGAAGACCTAAGATCTCTGCTCAAGTCACTAACAACAGCACCATTGCTGTTTGTCTCCCACAGCACAACCACCACAATACAACCACCAGTAAAGCACCAGCAGGCCCCCAGGGGCCCCATCCAACAGAGAGGCTGTCAGCAGAGATGCCCCCCCAACTCCCCAGTGCATGCTTGACCACTGCTGTGAAATAAATAGCCATTTTCCCATCCTTTTTAACCTCCCACGGTGTGAGACAGAGACAGCGAACAACATAACTAGAGACTGCAAGAAATAAAGACATGAAGCGAGACCCAGAGAGAGTAAGAGATAGACAGTCATAAGAGAGGGCCTAGTACAGTGTCTCCCAACCTTTTCTGTATTGCGTACCCCTCATCCCTTTGGTCATACAATAAGTACCCCCTAACTCAGGGGTTCCCAAAATTTTCCCCCTGTGCACCCCCTTGTACATTTCAATGTGGTTTGCGCACCCCCTGAGTGAATATTTTGGTGTGCTTATGGCAGGCCGTGCACCTCCAGGGGTGCACGCACCCCAGTTTGGGAAACCCTGCCCTAACTCATACTCTATATCCTCTATCCCAGTGTGACTACTGTATTTCCCATACAGTACATTTGTTATCATTACACTTTCCCCGCGTACCCCCTGTAGTGAGCCTGCGTACCCCTAGTGGTACACGTACCCCTGGTTGGGAAACACTGGTCTAGTAAACCAGCACCACTCACATCCAGTCTCACAACCAGAATGAGACAGCACATCTCTCCTGTCTTGGCAGACCTGCACTGGTTACCTGTCTCATACAGAATCGACTTTAAGATTCTGCTCACAGTATTTAAAGCATTAAATGGACTTGCCCCTAGCTATATCTCAGACATGCTCTCTTTTTATGCCCCTGCTCGAGCTCTCAGGTCTACTGATGCCAAGCTGCTAAGGACCCCCACCAGCCGCAAAAGAAGATCGGCGACGCCGCGTTTGCCTGCTATGCGCCCAAGAGATGGAACGCCCTCCCCTTACTACTCGCAAGCAGCCCTGGCAGGGGGCTCCCCTAGGTGGCCGCTGGTCTCTGCCTGAGGTTCCTTCCTGACTATAGGGTTTTTTGTTTTTTTCTCAGACCTCACTGAGCTTTTTTTTCCCCCTTACAAACTATGAATCAAGCGAAAGGGAGTTTTTCCTCACCCCTGATGCCACCAGGGGCCGCACCTGAGCGCCCAATCTCTGTGTGACTATCTATGACTTATGATAGGCCCAGCCACTATGGACCTTACGCATCTAAGAATCCTGGTCCTAACCTACGTTGACCTTATGACTCTACAATCTCTGTCTATCTCTCCTTCCTCTGCCTCCTGCTATCTCTATACCTCTCCTTTTAAATCTATCTCTAACAATGTTTTTTTTTCCCATTTGTTAAGCACTTTGAGTTACATGCCTTGTATGACACAGTGCTATACAAATACAATTATTATTATTATTATTATTATTTAGGCTGGTTTATCAGGCTAAAGACAGGGATGAATAAGGATAAATAGAGGATCAGGCATATTGTTCTGCTACTGCATTCGACAGTTATGGTGAAGAGAAGGGTAAAACAGATGCTTTTGCACACCTCCTGCTGGACGGTTCGCCACTCTGGGCTCAAACCTACCACCTACCAGTCACCTGTTCAATTCAGGCATGGGAGGCAGTGCACTGCTGTTTTAAGCAGACCGATACACAACAATAAGATGTGCAAAGTCTCTCCAAAGACATCGCCATACTGTACTTTCAATGTCTATGTTGGTGGATTGCTAGAGATGTAATTACCACTACAGTATTTAGGAGAACAATGTACCACATCAAGCATGCATCCGTATACAGCAACTATTCCCTTTCAAAGACATAGTCACGGCCTGCTTTGGTTCTTGGCTTGCATTCTGGTTTCAGCCTGGGAGGTTTTAGCCTGGAGTATAATTTGTAGGGGACAATGAATGACACTGATGCAGAGTCATTTCATAGACATAGTCAGTGGGCTGTATTGGTTGCATTCTGAACCTCCTCATTTAAGCAATTCCGCTTCCCAAGGGGGTATTGAGATTGCTTGCTTGCACACGCAGGCGGAATTACAAGAGCCCCATTAGAATTTAAGTGCACCTCTCTCTCTCTCTCTCTCTCTCTCTCTCTCTCTCTCTCTCTCTCTCTCTCTCTCTCTCTCTCTCTCTCTCTCTCAATCTCTCTCTCTGTAGATAAGCATGCCATGCTTTGTTTTGCGGTGGCAGTTGTGGTTGACTGTTCAAAATAAAACCGTTCAACAATCATCACCCGAGTGAAATCTAGATTTGCAGTGACACCTGTGGCTGTCATGGTAAAAAAAAATACAAAAATCTCATGTTCATTGGCATGTGATATGCGGATTTCTTTTTTTTCCTTATCCCCCTTCAGATAGAAGACACGTCTGTGAAATTGCAGAGCATGATACCCTCTGAAGCAGCAAGTCGATAGCAGTCGTGGTCATCAGTCGCTCTGACAGCCTAAGCACAACCTTTCTTAGTCTGCTTCTGATGTCCTTAGAGAGGGAAAAAACACTCTTCAGTGTCCTGCAAGTAAGTGAACAATGCACATGCCTACCGTCATCCTCCAGGATGTGAACAACAATCTTTCTTGATGTGTATGACAAAGACTTTTAAAATGTTGCCACTGAATATATAGACAGAATTATCTGACACTTTGACAACAAACAACTGAAGAGAACCCCAAAGAAAGATAATTATAATATGTGTCGTCTATTGTATTTTGTACAGTGTAAACAATAATGGTGGTGCCTTTGTACTGAAGCCTGAAACAGTTGTAAAGTGAAGAAAGCTTTAGATATCGCACAACTGAAGAGAGACTTGAGGGGAAAGACATTGTGTATAGGATAGGATGAGGACAGAATAGAGAGGAGAGAAATGTGTGGGCCAGACTTGTACGAAATTCTGAATTGAAATTCAAAGTGATGCCATAATACGAACACTGGGTGGTGGTGGACGCAGCCCAACAGGTGCCGGGAATAGACACATACTGATAAATATACAGCACCATCTAGTGTTCCCATTTTGTCATTACCTTGAATTTCTTTGAAATTAATCTACACCACCCATTGAGAGTGAGCCCAGTCTCGCGCAAAATCAACTATAAGCTTCATGGTGCCGTCACGATATAGCCTCGTTTTTCGTGGTTGGGCAACGCTCGCTGTCTCTGTTGGGCTGGTAGCTGTCGTCTGTACGAGAGTGAGAGAGTGGGTGTAGTATATTGTTAGAATGTTCTGTGATCGATTGGTTTACCCTATGAGGAGCGCATTGACTCCGTGTTCGATATGTTTTGCCTACTGCAGTCTGTAGTATGTGAGCGGCAATAAAAGTCACATACAAAGTGCCTCACCAGGTAAACAAGCCTCACCGTTTTATTTTATAAGAGTAACAAGTACTCAACATGGTGTCAGAAGTGGTCTTTTCTTACTCCATATGAGACGCGAGACTACAACAGTTTTCGATAGATCCTCCGCTGTGGAAAGAAAAGTTTAGTTTAACGTCTTCAAGTGATAGAACGTACGTTAACGTTAGCTAGCTACGATGGACCAGTTTAAACCTCCAGCACCGCTAGTGCTAACCGGCAACATCAGCGAGAATTGGCGCCGATGGGAGCAACGGTTTCAGCTGTATATGACGGCTACGGGAGCGGACACAAAAGCTGAACCAGTGAAGATAGCCATAATGCTGCATACGGTCGGCGAGGAAGCGCTCGAGATCTACAACACAATGGACGTGTTCGTCGAAGCGGGTGAGGATGGACGGCCCGGTGAGCTAACAGTGAAGCACATACTGGATGCATTCAGAAAGTATTGCATTCCGAAAAAGAACATTGTATTCGAGCGCCATCAGTTCTGGTCACTGCCAATGTCTGAGGGAGTCAACGTAGACCAGTTCGTGACTGAACTTCGCCAAAAATGTAAGAACTGTGAATTTGAGAATGACATGATAAGAGACAAACTTGTATTTTCTGTACCAGACGTTCGCGTGAAGGAGCGATTACTGCGTGAAACGGACTTAACTCTGGATAAAGCAGTTGATATCTGTAGAGCAGCCGAGGTTACCAGATCACAGATGAGAGCCATGAGATCGGCGCAGCCAGAGGCATCCGTAGAGGCTCTTCACAAGGTGTCTGCCAGCTACGACAAGGGGAGAGTCGCCATGAAAAAAATGTCACGACCACCTGAGAGGAAGGCACAGTCAGCGAGCAGTGTAAACAAATGCAGAAAGTGCGGCGGGGCGCACAAACCTCGTCAGTGTCCAGCATTCGGTGTCATCTGCCACAACTGCAACAAGAAGAACCACTACGCGAAGATGTGTGCGTCAACACAAGAGAGAGGAGCCACTGCCCGGGGCGTGCACGATCTTGAGGTAGAGTCACTGTTCATATCTACAATGTCCTGTACTCAACCCAAACGCACTCAACAAGATAATTCGTGGTACACAACAGCCAACATAAAAGACACAGAGGTCAAGTTTAAATTGGACACTGGGGCAGATGCAAATGTGCTACCTCTGAGCATTTTGCAGAAGATTCCGGGTCCTCATCAGCTGCAACCCACACACATCACACTCGTCGCCTATGGAGGAACACGTCTGAAGCCGGAGGGCACCGTGAAACTTACCTGCGATGTGGCCAGAACGACGACAGATCTTCTGTTCTTCATCACCAAGCACTCCTCCACTCCGATCCTGGGCCGAGACGCATGTGAACAGCTGCAGCTGGTGAAAAGAATGCAGACCATCGCACTCAAAGCGCCAGCCACGAAAGAGGAGCTAGTGGACGCCTACCCCTCCGTCTTCAGTGGGCTGGGACAGTTTCCTGGGGTGCACCACATCCACACAGACCCACACAGACCCACACACATGGCCCCAGTTGTGCACGGCTGCAGAAAAATCCCCATCGCTGTCATGGACCGGCTGAAAACGACGCTACAAGACCTCGTCGAAAGAGATGTCATCGCACCAGTGACGGAGCCCACAGAATGGGTAAATAGCCTTGTCATCACAGAGAAGAAAAACGGGACACTCAGGGTGTGCTTGGACCCTCGAGACCTGAATGAGGCGATCAAGAGACAGCACTTCTCAATACCAACCCCAGAAGAAGTACTACACCGGCTGTCAGGGAAAACCATCTTCTCCATCCTAGACGAAAAGGACGGATACTGGCAAGTGAGTCTGGACCAGCCCTCATCGATGCTCTGCACATTCAGCACACCGTGGGGCAGGTTCCGCTTCAAGAGACTTCCTTTTGGCATCAAGTCCGCCAGCGAGGTTTTCCAACAAAAGAACTGTGAGACATTCGGCAACATTGAAGGAGTGCACATCATTGCAGACGACATGATCATCGCCGCTGCGTCTGAAGAAGAGCATGATGCCATTCTACAAAAAGTAATGGACACTGCACAGAAAAACAACATCAAATTCAACAAAGACAAAATACAGTACAAAGTGGACTCAATCAAATACATGGGCCATGTAGTCACCTCGAAGGGAGTGAAGCCGGACGAGTCCAAGGTGTTCGCCATCAGAGACATGCCGCAGCCAGACGACAAGAAAGCACTACAGAGACTGCTGGGAATGACAATGCATCCCAAATGAAGCCAGCATCACAAGCCCACTCAGAGAGCTGCTACGAAAGGACGCTGCCTGGCACTGGAGCCACCAACACACCGCTGCATTGGAGAAGCTCAAGACCGCCCTCATGCAAGCCCCAGTACTCCAGTTCTACGACCAGAGCAAGCCACTCACCATACAGTGCGACGCATCGAAAGACGGACTCGGCGCCTGTCTGCTGCAGGAAGGTAGGCCACTGTCTTATGCATCACGAGCACTCACAGACTCTGAGAAGAATTATGCACAGATAGAGAAAGAGCTGCTGGCAATAGTCTTTTCCACCAAACGCTTTCACCAGTATGTCTATGGCAACACAGTGACTGTACAATCTGACCATAAGCCCCTAGAAGTCATCTTCAAAAAACACCTGAGCAAGGCACCAGCACGACTCCAGCGCATGCTATTGCAGCTCCAACGCTATGACCTGAGAATCGTCTACACAGCAGGCAAGGAGATGCACGTCGCTGATACCCTGTCCCGCGCTGTTGTCAGTGACTGCAAGGATGACGTGAAGGAAGACCTGTTCGAGGAGAGAGTAGTGCACGCAATGGAGGCCACAGCCGCACTCGACGATGACACACTCTCAAAGCTCAAGGGGGCCACGGCGACAGACAGCACATCACAGGCCCAGCGAGACCAACGCACACCAGCCTGTGAGCCATCCAGTCCCACTCCAGCTGCGCCCACCTACAGCACCAGAAGTGGGAGACTCGTGAAGATTCCTGCAAGGTTCAAGGACTATGAGTTGAAATAACACTTGAGTCCTGCCTACAGATAAGTCAAGTTCTGACTTTGTTTATGTGTACTTGTTCTTGTTTCATGAGGTGAATACTTACCCATTTTTTCTTCCACAGAGAGACTGAAAAATCAACTGTCCTTGAAAAAAAAAAAAAACATCATTTGTGTCTTGAAAAAAAGAAAAAAAAAGAACAGAAAGACAAACGTGAATGAAAGACTATGAATGATAAAATGTTTTTAATTGTATGCAATGTGATCCACAGGTTTTTTACAGTATGATGATGTCTTTTAAAATGCATAATGCAATTGTTTATATCTTGTGGTAATTCTTAAAATGATAATTTAAAGATGCAGAACTACAGTAAAGTTAAATATGATTCTCATGTTTAAAAAGGGAGGATGTAGTATATTGTTAGAATGTTCTGTGATCGATTGGTTTACCCTATGAGGAGCGCATTGACTCCGTGTTCGATATGTTTTGCCTACTGCAGTCTGTAGTATGTGAGCGGCAATAAAAGTCACATACAAAGTGCCTCACCAGGTAAACAAGCCTCACCGTTTTATTTTATAAGAGTAACAAGTACTCAACAGTGGTTAAGAGAGAGGGCGAGAGAGAGCGAGTGAGAGACATAGAGCACCGGAGCAGCATGCATTCCGGGACGAAGATCACGGGTGACAGAAATACTTAATTCGGCCATGGGTGAAGTCCGCACCCCTCTTGGTGTCCATTGTTGTCCCAGGCTTGCATATAATTCCGTGCCCAATTAATATGGGCCAATAGTCTTTCCCACCCGTCTCACACTTCACCTGTTTCCAGTTACCCATCACTCACACTTGATTGTTGACGTCTGTCTCCATTGTACTTCCCCCCAGAACCAAACTACCCCAATGGTCAATTCCCCCTTTCGTCACTCAACCACGAAAAACGAGTGACGACACCACAAGGCTTAGTTGATTTTTTTCGTTTTTTTTGCGTGAGGATTTCACGAATGGCCCGAGATACGGTTGTGAGAGTACATAGAACACCACCACCTACTGTTCATATTATGGCATTACTGTGAATTTCAATTAATTTCAATTCGAAATTTTGTACAAGTCTGGTGTGGACACAAAGAGTCTTGAAATTCACACAAAGAACACAACAGACCAACACAATAGACATCACAAATAAATATAATGTTGATGTTTAAACCATAAGGATAGGGCTTGTTAAGGGCACTCTACACCAACCCACCGTTTGGGTCTTGTCGTGCGTCTTGCCGTGCGCTACAGTTGGGTCAGAATTGGTTCTGTGTGTGTCGTTGCGTCTGGGGTAGTTGGAGGACGTTGGTGGTCATGGGTCTCCATCGGGAGACTTTGAACATGTTCAGTTGGGTTGAGGACAGCGTCGAAGGTCGGGCTCCAGGCTGGACTGTGATTGGTTTGTGCTAACTGGGCATTTGTTACCTCTACAGGCCCGTAGCCAGGGGGGGTTCGAGGGGTTCGTTCGAACTCCCCCCTCCCGTCCCCCACCCCCACTCGTACCCCCCAACACTGGGCCAACAATGAAAATAACTGTCAGATAGCAATAATTAGAAGCAATTCATGTCCATTTATGTTAAGAATGGGGAGCAACAGACAAACAATTAAGGACAGCAACAGACTCACAGCAAAGTCACAATGAATAGAATATGTCTAAAATATAAATATTTGAAGTGTGTTTGTGTATTTGGGGACATTGGAATAGGGAGCCAAATGAAGTCCACTTTCGGGGGAAAAAGATCCCCCCCTACCACAAGGCTGGCTACGGGCCTGCTCTAGTTGTTCAGTCTAGAAAACAGCAGGCTACATGCAGGAAAGGATCATGCGCTTAAAAACAAGTAGAAAACGGCGCACACGTGCGAGAAACGTCCATTTAACCCTTTCTCTTATTAAATGCTGCGGTCCAACCGACACATGAAGAGCTCTTTTCCAAAATGAGATATATCCACGCATGTGGATAGGCCTATATCTCATTTGGGAAAAGAACTCTTCATTTGTTGTGTCATCTGAGCGGAAGATGAAGCACAGAAATTAACTACAGACCTAGACTATAAGGCTTTTACAAATGTGTTAAGATTTTTTGATTTAGGCCTATGCATGCGCCGATGTGTGGTGAGTGGAGATTGACTTTGGAGCGGAGGGGGAGAGAGAGGGCGAAATTATCCGCCTGCCCAGATTCATAAACCAGCCTCCCTCTTGAAAAAATGTCATATCACGAAGCCAAAAAAGGACAAGTGCATTGCGTAGCATTACAATGTGATTGTTAAAGGGGCATTCCACCGGTGGAGACATGAATATGTTACTGAAAGTGGGTCATATTTATAGTAGAATAGTAGCATACATTTCTAATTTGGTGCCTTCTTGGCCAAGAAAAGGCAGAAAATGACTTTTTAGTGCTTGTGGATTTGTGACAACAATCCCCATAATGCACTGCAATGCTCAAGTTCCACAGGCCACACCCAGTTATTTGGGACTCTATGCATCATCCCTCCCTCAGCTTGCAGGCAGTAGGTGAATACGACTTCTATGCTGTCGATCAACATTGATGGAAGCACGTGAGTGAGAACTTGTTGTCACGATGTGGGTGTTATTAAATACAGCGCATTTGCAGTCGGCCACAAATATGAACGAGACGATGAGCTCGCACCGGTTTGCTCTACTAACACACCACGTGTGATGAGTGGGGGGACAGGCAGTGAGGAGGAGCTGAAGTGGGGACCTGCGCAAACTTGTGTAGAGGTGTGAGACAAGACCCATATACACACGTGAGTGAGTTGTTGACCAACCAGTTCATGGGCGCGTGACCTCGGAGGCAGTCCGCCGACGAGCGTTGAAGGGGATAAGCAACTGCAGAGGTTGCAAGATCTGACTGCAGCCGCATTCATCCCGCGATAGTTTTACACCATGTGACATGTCACCTCGTCAATGCAACGTCGACGAAATTTCGAAGTTTGACAGGAAATCTAACCGTCATGCAGCATTTTCATCCAGGATGCATTGCTGTCTAAATGCGCATATCTGCGTTGATGTCATGTCGAATGTACTTAGTCTTGCCAGATTGGGCTGTTTAGGATCTTGTCCTGGTGTTGGGGGGTGGGGTCAATTACCTGCAATGAGATGAGACCAATTTAGCCAAACCAAGTGGGATCACCTGTGAATGTCAAGTCTTGAAATGTGTGTGTCTCTCTCTTGCTATCATTTGACTCTGAAGAAGGTGTAGCAACACCGAAACGTTGGTCGGGTGTGTGCACAAAATAAAGTCTTGAAAACTAAGCTGCAGTGTGCTCCAGCTTCTGAATGTACCTACACTACCTACGGAAGTTGGGAAGCTCCAGCTGCCATTTCCCAGTGCTGTCGCAAATTGCTGTGTCCTCTCTAGTGTTATTTTCTACCTCTATGTTTCAAAAGCACTGGGACACTGATCTGTTAGAGCATTAGGTCCAATCCCCTATGGGCGGGGTTGAAAAGGTGGGAAAAAGGCTTGTAGTCTCAACAGAAATCCACCTCTCTTACACTTCCTCCGTCAATGATGCAAAATGACGATTTTTACATCATTGACGGAGGAAGTGTTAAGAGATGAATGCGGATTTCTCCTATCTCAGGGGGAATTGAGAGATTTTTGCAAGACCATTCAAAAGTATGACTGGGTGTCTAGCAATGGAAAGCCTAATGCAAAATGGGTGGAGTGTCCCTTTAAGACAATGCCCATTTCCCTCTTTGGTCAACTATGGCAGTGCGAGAAATTAAGTCTACAGTGAAGTAGGCTAATGAAACCGCGAAAGTCGTAGAGTTTTGTGAGCAAAAGACGAGAGATAGAATGCGGTCTTGATGGATGAATAGCCTAGGAGGGGGGCTTTGCCAATGGGCATTAGGCTAGCCTATTCAGAGTCATTAATGCATTCAACTCCTACTTGTGACTACTTGCGAAAAGTAGAGAGTTGACTTCACGAAAACATGAAAGCATTCAACAACAAGGCCAGCCGAACCGCAAGCTCTCAAGCGCGGAAGTTACTATAGGCCCTATAGCAAAATCCCTCTGGGTGCTACCCGGGGGAGTGTCCACGGCGGGTGAAGTCGGCGCGGTGTGTTCGTGGAGCAAACTGTGACCAATCAAACACGAGGGGAGCAGACAGACAACTGACTAATCGTAGTTGGGACGTCTGGTCGAATCGGCTAGGTGTGTCGCCTTTAAACCCACAGAATCTCTGATGACAAGATTACCTGGATGAATGAGAACCATTACATCACACAAATGGAGTGCCTAACTGTGCGTTTCCACCAGAAATTACCTCAGCTACCGAGTACCCTAGGTTGTAGAAGAAGTTTCAACATGAATTACTTTCATTTGCTCCGAGCGAGATATTGGCATGTTTCATTTAGTTAATCATATAACGACTCTGGCTTTTCAGCCTGGGACATTCAAACTTATGAACATTCCAATTGATTTTCGCCTAACCGTGTCATAGCTCATTACTGTTTAATCTCTGAAACTCACTCTGGTCGCCCAGGTCACTTAGCTTCCGCCATATTCATTTTAGTCGCTTTAATCGCCGTCCGTTCACACGCAAATAATAGGAATGAATTTTATCAATTGAAAACTCAATTGAGAGAGTGAGAACTCACCGTCACAGCGTGGGTGTGGTGCTAACACAATGTATTTGCAGTTAAGTCAAACATCAAATTTGAACGAGATGATGCATATCACATCCGATGTGTGGGAGGAGAGTTTGGGAAGAGGAGTTGAAGTAGGGCGCATTGCAAACTTCTTAGGGGTGTGGGACAATGCGTTTACAAAGGAGCCCAGACAATGCGTTTACAAAGGAGAATAGAGTAATTTTCGTGGTGCATTCACGTTATTGCCCGCCTTTCGTAAAGTCTTCACGAAAATAATAGATTAATTTTCACGCTGCCTATTCACTTGAATTGCCCCACTGCTGCTATGGTTATCCAAACGTCTGCAGGGGCGGGGAGGGGGTGCTGACAGAACACTGCTGATACACTCGGGACTCACTAATTCGACGCCCTTTCGGTACTTACGCCTTATGTCCCCTAAACTTAAACCTAAACCTAAACCTAACCCTAACCTTAACCCTACTTAACCCTAAACCTAACCCTAACCCTAACCTTAACCCATTGATGCCTGATGTTGCATTGCGCAACATTAGTCCTGGCGCCTGGAGCTACATTACGCAACATTCAGGCTCATGAGATTTGAGACAACTTTTTTTAAAGTCTCTGTTTGTTTGAGATGAATGAACACATTATAATGAAAGATGAGGGTCTTAGTTTTTAAATGCAACTTAGTGCATATTTTTACAGTATGTGCTTCAGAAGCTATTAGATATTTAGGTTTTTATAGGGTGAGGGCAGCTTTTCTTAAAAAGTGTTCGGGCATTTAGCACCCTTTTTTGCAGGTGCCTTAGGCGTCAATGGGTTAACCCTACTTAACCTTAACCCTAACCTTGACCCTAAACCTTAGTAAACCTAACCCTAAATTGCTTGTTTGAAATTTTTGATTACCATATGACAGTAGGCTACCGAAAGGGCATTAAACTAGTGGGTCGCTAGGCAACAGTCGGGCAATTCAAGTGAATAGGCAGCGTGAAAATTAATCTATTATTTTCGTGAAGACTTTACGAAAGGCGGGCAATAACGTGAATGCACCACGAAAATGAAGCTATTTTTTTCGTGAATACTTCACGAAATGAGTGAGATACGGTTGGAGCAAGACGTCAGTGAACTTCTGGCCAACCAGTTCAAGGGTGCGTCACCGCGGACTGCGATAAGCAACTGCAGGAATTACACAGCCCGTCTGCATTCGCTTTGATCCCCAGAGTGTTTGACATTTCTCTTTCAAAGATGATATGGAGCGACATAGCATATCTCTTTGTTTACATAGCTCACATCTGTGACATACGGGTAGGTATTTTTGGCCATCCATGTTTGCAGTTTGTTTGACCTGCTGGCCGGAATGCTTTGAGGTGGGAGGTAGCTGACGCCTGGTGGCATATTGGGAAGTTCCTACCACTAAGGAATGCATGGTTAATTTGGTCAAGTTCTAACCCTTATGCAACATTCCAGCCCAGAATGCACTGATGACTTTCTACACATGTAGTCGTTGCGCAATCTCAAACACACCTAATGTAAATTCACTTTTGCTGCCTGCCAAAAATGATTGGCTTTCCGATCCAGATCTTTAAAATTCAATGCCCTCATATGTGAAATACAGCACAATTTGACCTATGGCCTGGAAATAGAATGCTAGCACTCTATTTAGTTTGGCAAATGGGTTGACTACTGCGTCATCGACTCATCCACTAGACCAGGGGTGGGGGAACCTATGGCTCGAGGGACGTTTACGGCCCATGAGGCCGTCTTATCCCCCCCCCAAATTAATTTTAACGTCATGCAGTTTCACAAAGAAATGTTAGAAATTACATTTGCAATACAATTAAGCTTTATTTTCAGGGGACGTAGTTTAGTTGGAGCCTGTTGTAAAGGTGTCAGCCTTCAACATGGGCTTAAAGTGCAAGGTGACATCATGATTTGTGGTCATAGTACAGCCCTTGGAGGACTTTATAGAATTCGAAGCAGCCCCTCGAATGAAAAAGGTTCCCCACCCCTGGGCTAGACCCTGGGCTTGGTCTATAGAGACGAATCATCAGGGAAGTGTGGATGTACTGGACGTATGCTCAAAAAATGTAATTAACCCAAACACCTAGACATTAATACAACTTCTGTGACGGCGTTTCATGTCACTTCAGTCCATGCAAGGAAATAGAATACAACTTCACTCTTTTGAAAGAATAATTATGTGACTTCAGCTCATATGGACGCTGAACAGCGGGGAGCAGACCTATGTATGTACGAGATTAAAGCAATGCTGGTCTGTTTGAATTACAGACGATAATGACTCCTGGGGACGGAGGCAGGGAGGAGGAGAGGAGGAGGCAGGGAGGAGGAGAAGAGACACAGTAGGAGTACCAGTCATGTTTGAAGTTCAACAACACAAGACAAGACATCCTCAATCAAGAGCGGGCCAGTATGTTTTGTGACGTGCTTTCAATGTTGAACGCTGAATGTTGACATGGTACAGTAACTAATACATTACGGACATCAGTTTAGGTTTGAAATGGTAATTTTGATTCATTGGAATTGAACACATTTTTCACAACATTTTAGTACAACCCTACACACATTTCCATAGAGAGAAATGGTAAATGAGTGTGCCATAGATTTCTTACAGCTTCTACATCTTCAGTGTTCCCCATCCACACAGCTCCCCAACCAAACTTTTTTCTTCAGGAAACGCTTCTAAACTAACATATTATGATTGGTACAGCTTTCATAACGTTTCAGTACAATTCCGCAAGCAGTGAAGGGTAGATTGGGAGCCTAAATTAATTAAAGGCGGGCTACAGAGGGGGCTTAAATATTAGGAAGTGACTAAGGCCGGCCAGTTGATGTCCGTGCTTTATAACCAACACAAGTGTGCACAAGAACAGACAAATTAGGCTGGCAAAGCACATGAAATAATTAATGACATGATAAAATGTAGCCCTGAGGCAAGGTTGCCATGCTACATGCACACCGAAGAACAGAGCTAGGGCTGGAGTGGGTATGATGAATCTGCCTTGAAACTTGAGCTGAAAGAGGAGGAAGGAGCACAGACGTGATTCCACATACTAGTATACTCAAGGACTCATGTGCATCACACGCATGCACACACACACACACACACACACACACACACACACACACACACACACACACACACACACACACACACACACACACACACACACACACACACACACACACACACACACACACAGGGGACTCGCGCTGCAAAATTAATGATTTTTCTACATGGACTTTGATAAATGCCTGCATTTTGCATTTGATTAAAGCCCTCTGGCCATAGGCCAGTTAGCAGACAAAGCAAGCAGAGGGGGCTGGTCACTTTGATCTTTCTTAGAAAGCACCTCACAACAACGCACCCTTGTTTACTGCTGGGAAAAAGAGAGAGAAAGAGAGAGAGAGAGAGAGAGAGAGAGAGAGAGAGTGAGAGAGAGAGAGAGAAACTAAATTAAACAAATTGAACTGAATTGAACGAGAGAGCCAACCAGGAAAAGAAAGAGTAAGGCGAAATGGACATACAGAGAAAGGGAAACAGAAACAGAGAGACTGAGAGCGATAGAGAAGGAACGAGAGAGAGAGTGAGAGAGAGAGAGAGAGAGAGAGAGAGAGAGAGAGAGAGAGAGAGAGAGAGAGAGAGAGAGAGTCACCTAAGCTGTTTGCGATGACTGCCAGTCTCCCTCTCTAAATGTGATGTGAGTGTGGAGGACGTGTGAGTGCGTTGCAGGAGATTGGCCTTGGTAACGAGAGAGCCTGGCAAGAAGGCTACGCCAGACTGCGGTGTATACTGCTGGGGACGTGCTTCCATACAGCAGGCATCACTTTGACTCGCTACCTGTGGCCTCGGTCACAATCAGTGCTCCAATACGGCATGCAGCGTGCAGGAGGGACACAGGAGGATATACCAAAAGTAAAACTGACCATCAGCCCTGCTGCAAGCCAAGCCAGGTGCATGCATGAGAAATGCAGAAAATAAATGGGCAGTGTGTGTGTCTTGTAACCTTGTACAACTCACTAAAACCAATTAGTTTTACACCAGTATTCAATGAACCTTTAACTGATAAAGACATGTTATTTTTAACATGTAATCTTCCAAGGCTAGTCTCTCACATACAAGCAGAATATTGTGCATTGTGCATATTGTACCATACAAGTGAATGCTATTACTAACCATACCAATTTATGAAATTATGTTAGCTGTTAACCTGTGGATTTCCTGTTTTTATGCAATGTCCCTTTTCTCCTCACCCCTCTTCAGTACCTCTGCAACCCCTCTAGGGGTCCTCCCGACCCCCAGTTTGGGAACCACTGGACTAAGCTGACTTGGTTGAATGATAATCTTCCCCAAATAACACACTGAAATAATATGACCTCAGTCACACACAGACGCACATACGTGAGTCGTGACGCGGTCCAGAGACAGCCTGAATTTAGGTCATCGCAAAGACTGCTGGGATAGAGACTGCAAGTCTGTCAGTGATGAAATAAAGACATTAGGCTCCAGTAGTGCATCTCTTTTCATCTCGCCGGCCGATCGAAGGTGTGCCCACGTGGGAATGATACATGACCTATTGGGGGAGACGGATCTGTCTCTGTGAGGCGTGAGGTCGGAGCTCCCGTCCGTAATTATGTTGAAGGTGAAGATTGTGCACACCCCAGGAAAAGGTTCAGAACAAAGGCCGACTGTTGTTTTCGGAGGGAGGAGTGCACACTTAAAATCCTGGTTGTTTTTTTTATATTATTTCATGTCTGGATTGTGTTTTGACTTCAACAGTCTTCATCTGACTCAAAAAGTAATCCAGACATGAAATAATAAAAAAAAACAACTAAGTGTGAGGAAACCTCACTCCAAAAAACCCTCTGTAATTATGCCTCTGATGGCCAAAGGTTCTGGGCCGTAGCGGAGGCACTGTTCTCCAGCTGTCTGGGGTCTCTGAGTGGGTAACTCTATGCAGTCTGTGCTCCGTCACTGGTGGACAGATTTGCACCAAATCTTGTGCGTAACACTCAACAACAAGTAAATGATCTAGGCCTACATATTGAAGGCCAATACTTTCAAGATGGTGGACTTTTAAGAGGGCTGCTGAGGCATCAGAATAATAATAATTATGCTTCATGCTGTTACAAGACTGAATTTTAGATTAGCCTACGTCAGCTTGAAGTTTCTTGAATATGCTGCTTTTTATACTGGCATGCAAATCTTTATTTAAATTGATGTTGATTATAACAGCCGCTGTGTGCCAAGGACTGCGAGACAGTATGTTAACAGATAGTTTTCCACTGAAGTCTTAAAGTTTCCCTGTCCCTTTGAGTATTCCTCCCAATGTATGTTCTAGACTCTGTTCTGTTTATAATTAGCTTTAGCCTGATTTTAATATAGCTTCTAATTCTTCTCTCCTCTCCTCTCCTCTCCTCTCCTCTCCTCTCCTCTCCTCTTCTCTTCTCTTCTCTTCTCTTCTCTTCTCTTCATCATGCAGGATCTGCTCGATCGTCTTTTCCATCACTGAAATATGTTCTGCATCACAGACTTTTCCTTTTCACCACTTTAAATGAGAAAGACTTTATTGCATCTATGTCCCATAAGTCATGTGCATTTCATGGCTGCATTAAGTGTGTTGATCTTTATATTCCCTGAGCCTTTCTGAGAAGACTGACTTTTCTTTCTGGGAAGTTAGTGTTGAGGAGCAGCACTTCATGCAGGATATACTCTAAGCCACAGCTCTGGGTCCCGGCACCAAGTGCTACTATTATTTACGGTCAGTGTTCAACGGCCAAGTCATAACTATAAAACAAAATTCAAAATTCTTAGAATTCAGACTCCATCCAGCCAGGACTCCCCATATGTGTTTCTTGTCTGTGCGACAAGAGGTTTTTTAATGAATATTTTATTGTGTTTATAATGGCTAAGGCTTTCTGAAGCCATATTTCAGGCTGAATGTCTGTGAAATGTCAACACGTTGAGAGTGCATGGCCTACTTAACTGGCGCTTGAAATTTCTGTCTGCCCATTTCATTTGAAAAAAAAAAAAGATTGGATTTTCGTCCAATTTGATAGTTGAAAAGAACTAGAAAATGGGTCAGAATTTCAGCCAGTCCCCGCATGCTCACCTTCAGTGCATCACGGTCCAACCAATACCACTGAATATTTAATTCTATTTTTGTGCAAGCAGCACAAATGCGGGACTGCCACTTAGTTTGGCGAAATGGATGACTATCACCTTGTTGCTAATGGGCAGTCATTTTGCACCTATATATATAAACATTTCTCAATGTTTCTCATGATTACACCCATTCCAGATACTAACAGCCTTACACACCAATCATCCAGCGGCCATTATCACTGAGGCATCATGGGATGGGCGTATTTTACCATAGATAGCAGTCTAAGCCTGTCTAACTTTGGGGGCATCAATGTGTAGTACCTCTATCAAGTGAAACAGGGACAACCAGGCTGGTGCCTCTTTATCGCGTGCTTCCAGATGGAAGGCTGTTTGTATAGTGTGTCAGTATTGCCAAAGCCTACAGAGAACATCAATATGACAATACTAAAAGGATTTAAGAACATTGTTAACAAGAACATCAGGAACATATAGTACACGCACACACACACACACACACACACACACACACACACACACACACACACACACACACACACACACACACACACACACACACACACACACACACACACACACACACATCTCTTGTCTGCAGATGAAGACCCATGATGACGGTTGTCCTCTGCTCTCTACTCACCTGCAGTTTGAGCCCAGCCAAAAACAAACAAGAATCTGACTCCATTCAGTCCCTCCCCCTGGTGACTCAATACGGCCCCCCTGGTGACTCAGTCTCCCTTTACCCCTGTATTTACTACACACCGACGCACGCATGCGCGCGCACACACACACACACACACACACACACACACACACACACACACACACACACACACACACACACACACACACACACACACACACACACAGCACTGAGCTGAACGTTCGAGTTTGGTGCCTTGCTGAAGGCTAACCCTCTGGCTGTGGGCGCAATAGCTCCAATTCCATCGCATGATGGCCTAAATATAAATGCCAAAATGTACAGATTATGCATTGTCTGCTGCTGCATGACAGTTCAGCTGTCACACTCCTGCTGCTCTTCATTAATAAATGAATGTCACATGTCACAAACGTTTGACAAAGGCAAAAGTTTGTCAGGACAATGTTATAATTCGTGATAACTTTGTAATTGTTTATTTAAGCAGCAATAACCTACAATTACGTTGTTTAATGTTGAATAACTACACTGAGAAAAAAAAATTTTGGATTTACTTAACAAAGTTAAGGCGACCGGGATGCACACAACTATGTTCATTTAGATGTATCGAATACGGTTATGTTGATTTTAGTGAACAGAGTTATGTTAGCTTTACTGCACATGGTTGCATAGATGTTATTAAATAAAGCCACTTTGGATTTAGCTAACAAAGTTATGTTGGATTTACTTAACCAAGTTAAGGCGACCGGGATGCACACAACTATGTTAATTTAGATGTAATGAATACAGTTGTGTTGATTTTAATGAACAGAGTTACGTTAGCTTTACTACACAAGGTTGCATTGATGTTATTAAATAAAGCCACTTTGGATTTACTTAACATAGTTAAGGCGACCAGGATGCACATAACTATGTTAAGTAAATCCAAAGTGGCCTTATTTAATAACATCTTTGCATCCTTGTGTAGTAAAACTAACGTAACTCTGTTCATTAAAATCAATACAACTGTATTCAATACATCTAAATTAACATAGTTATGTGCATCCCGGTCGCCTTAACTTGGTTAATTTGGATTTTCTTAACCAAGTTAAGGCGACCGGGATGCACATAACTATGTTAATCTAGATGTATTGAATACAGTTATGGGTAACGCTTTATTTTACGGTACAGTATTTACTATGTACTTTCTGGGTAACAACTGGGTAACAGAGGGAAATTACATGGTACCTAGAATGTAAAAAGGGGGTAAATACGATGTAAATACTGTGTAATTACAGAGGAAAAAACTCAAAAGTTACCGTGAAACTAGGCCTACACTGTGTATTTTCTGGGTAACAATTGGGTAACAGAGAGAAATTACCCAATTGTTATCCAGAAAATACACAGTGTAGTTTCTTGGTAAGCTTTGTGTTTTCCCCTATAGTATTTACATCGTAATTACCCCCTTTTTTCCATTCTAGGTACCATGTAACTTCTCTCTACGGTACAGTATTTACTATGTACTTTCTGGGTAACAACTGGGTAACAGAGAGAAGTTACATGGTACCTAGAATGTAAAAAGGGGGGGTAATTACGATGTAAATACTATGTAATTAGAGGGAAAAACCTCAAAACTTACCATGACACTACACTGTGTATTTTCTGGGTAATTATTGTTTGATGGCAATTTAAAAAAGGATGAAAGTACTACCTATTTACCTGTTTGTTTTACAGCAATGCCACATTTAATTAGGTTAATGTGCTGCTCTGGATGGTAATTACACAACTCCAAAGTCAGAACTTACAAGGAACAGTATTTCATTGTAGTTACTGTGTTTATCACCATACATACCCATTTATTGCATGGGTAAATGTGGTACTTACCTGACAAAACAATTGCTGATGTCACACATTGCCATGGGCTTTATCTTCATTCTTGTAGCCGTTGAGTCAAAAGTGTTTGGTAAGTACATGGTAGGTTTCTGCACTGTTACCAAGTAACATATATTTATTTACCAGGTAAAAAAGGGGAAACTGTACTGTAAAGTAAAGCGAATGCTCTTACCAAAGTATTACCAATTTCTTACCAAGTAATTAAACTTGTTTCATAAATCATGTAAGTACATGGTAAGTTTCTGCACTGTTACCGAGTTACAGATATTCAGTTACTAGGTAAAGAAGGGGAAACTGTACTGTAAAGTAAAGCGAACGCTCTTACCAAAGTATTACCAATTTCTTACCAAGAAAATAAACTTGCTATGGTAAGTATCTGCACTGTTACCAAGTAACAGATATTCAGTTACCAGGTAAAGAAGGGGAAACTGTACTGTAAAGTAAAGCGAACGCTCTTACCAAAGTATTACCAATTTCTTACCAAGCAATTATACTTATTTCATGTATCATGTAAGTACATGGTAAGTTTCTGCACTGTTACCGAGTAACAGATATTCAGTTACCAGGTAAAGAAGGGGAAACTGTACTGTAAAGTAAAGCGAACGCTCTTACCAAAGTATTACCAATTTCTTACCAAGCAATTATACTTATTTCATGTATCATGTAAGTACATGGTAAGTTTCTGCACTGTTACTGAGTTACAGATATTCAGTTACCAGGTAAAGAAGAGGAAACTGTACTGTAAAGTAAAGTGAACGCTCTTACCAAAGTATTACCAATTTCTTACCAAGTAATTAAACTTGTTTCATAAATCATGTAAGTACATGGTAAGTTTCTGCACTGTTACCGAGTTACAGATATTCAGTTACTAGGTAAAGAAGGGGAAACTGTACTGTAAAGTAAAGCGAACGCTCTTACCAAAGTATTACCAATTTCTTACCAAGAAAATAAACTTGTTATATATCATGTACGTACATGGTAAGTATCTGCACTGTTACCAAGTAACAGATATTCAGTTACCAGGTAAAGAAAGGGAAACTGTACTGTAAAGTAAAGCGAACGCTCTTACCAAAGTATTACCAATTTCTTACCAAGCAATTAAACTTATTTCATGTATCATGTAAGTACATGGTAAGTTTCTGCACTGTTACCGAGTTACAGATATTCAGTTACCAGGTAAAGAAGGGGAAACTGTACTGTAAAGTAAAGTGAACGCTCTTACCAAAGTATTACCAATTTCTTACCAAGAAAGTAAACGTGTTTCATATATCATGTAAGTACATGGTAGGTTTCTGCACTGTTACCGAGTTACAGATATTCATTTACCAGGTAAAGAAGGGAAAAAAATACATCAAAAGCAAATCAAAGCATTATTGTGGAAATCATTTTTTTTTTATTGTATATTGTGGCAAACGACAGTATTGCAACTATGCTGCTCATTGGAACTGTGCTGCTTATTGCCAAATTTTATTATGTTTAGGTAATAAACTAATATATACTAGTATGAATGTAACCCACTACTAGGTATGTACACGTCGATGATAGGCCAGGTTCAATAGCTAGAGAATAAAGACACTAGGCTCTGGGAGAGTGCAAAAAGATAAGTGCAATTAAAAGACAACACACAAGAATATACTTTTTTTCTTTCTTTAGTTATGAATTGCAAGGTAGAAAATATGTACATATTCCCAAAATAAAAGAAAAGAATTGACCCTTTAAAATAAAATAAAATGAATTGTCCTTCAAAAGTGAGTAATTGTCTATTTTCCAAAAGTTGGGAACAGTCCTTTAAATCAGTCCTTTAAATCCTCAAAGAGAAAAGAGTTCCTTTCAGTTGTTCAAGAAAAAAAAAGAAAAAGTAGTTCCTTTATAGTAGTTCCGTTCAGTTCAAGGCCTTAGTTCAGTTTGTAAACCGTTAAAGTAACAACTCAAGTCAGTCAGTCAGTGTTGTTGTGACACAGGCAGGTCACAACCCTACCACATATGCGCCATGTACAATGACACAGGACAGGATCCGACTCAATGGGGTGGGTGGCTCGCCATCAAACGCAGTCATCAATCCACAGCGGAATCCAGGTCCAAAAAACTTCACCTGTGTAACCATACCCTTAGTTAAGCTACACATGTACACAGGACAATGTTCACATTTCTTATCAAATATCAGTTCAAACAGTTTAAACTTAAAGTAGTTGTAGGCCTACACAGGGGTGGAAAGTAACTAATTACATTTACTCAAGTATTGTACTTGAGTAGCATTTATGAGTACTTTGAACTTTTTAAGTAGTTTTTAAAATTAATACTTTTACTAGTACTTGAGTACATTTTGACCCAAGTTGTTAACTCAATTACACTGGAACCTGGCCTGAGTACTGAGTAAAAAAATAGACAAAATGCCACGCAAAATAATGCCACAATCTGCCGGAAATGAAAGATGATGCAGGATGGCACACAGCATTTTCACTATTGTACTATCTTGGATCAATGTATTGGATGATGGCTGGTGCCAAGCAAGAGATAGAGGTTATGGAGGACGATATTCAAGAAAAAGAAACATTACATTGTCTAGAAAAGCTAATTAAATGTAACTAAGTACTTTTACTCAAATTGCATTTTTAAGTGAAGTACTTTTTACTTTTACTTGAGTAGATTTTTAGATAGGTAGGCCTACTTTTACTTTTACTCGAGCAGGATTTAGGCAAAGTAGCCTAAAGATAGCCTACTTTTATTTGAGTAGGCCTACAATTTTCGGTACTCTTTCCACCTGTACAACATTAATATCAATCTTCTCAAAGGAAAATATATGCAAACCGCATACACTTCACTTATACTGAAAAGCATTGCATACCATTCAGTTACATAACCATTATCAAATAACAGGATGAATACTATGAAAAACATCACTCGGTACTGAAACCGCGGGAATTACACACAGATATTGCCGAGCACAGTAATGATCAGGAGGACTTGTTCAGACCTCTCCCCTCGCACTTGCTGGGTGCGTGATCACAAGCATGTGAATTACAGGCCGCTCATTCCAAGCTTTAAACTTATACTCAATTCAACCAAAATATACCCTTTTCACACTAAACACAACAAGTATTAACAAAACAAAATACAATTCTGAGGTTTCACCGAAGTATTTCACAGTGATAAGCAATAACACTCAAGTTACATCCGTAGGGAAAATACAGGTGGTTGCCTTACCGAGACGATTCAACAGAAACAATACACGACGAAGCGCAGCTTCTTGCTCTTCAAAACACAAAAGATTTACAGAGCAGGTCGCTCGGTGGTCCAAAATGAAACTTAGAAGTAGGTATCTTTAACTTAGAATTTATTTTCTATCAATATCTAGCTCCAAGGTGGAGCAGAAGAAACGAAGTCTTTCCTTCAGCTTTCGAGCTCTTCTCAGCTCAACTGACTGGAACGGCTCCACGGAAAGCTGAATGCGTGGAAACGCATGTCAAAATAAAAGTCCCATAACGTAACTGTCACAGTAAAAGTCCTGCTATGTTAATCGTGTTTTTAACGATACCAAACCTTCATTCATGAATTGCCTTATCAGTATTATCACTATTTATTATCCCATTTTACTATTTATGCTATTTAATCAACTAATACGTTTTTAATATGCATTTGTCAACTGGGTTACATGAACATAGTAAGTTTTGCAGCTAAAAATGACTGTTTCTAAATTAAAAATTGAGGATCATGGAGAAAATCCCCCTTTTCATTTTTTCATTGATGAAAATTGCAATGTGTGCTGTCATAATACCTAGAAATTGGAAAGTGATATTCATGAAAATGGAAATGAAGAACGGGCAGCAGGAATTCTGGAATGAAATAATAATAATAATAATAAAATATATGCACCTGTGTGTGTGTGGAACAAGGCAGCCATCCGAGTTGGCAGCAGAAACAGTCCAGGCAATACTTTCTCTAGTCTTGTATTGTAAAAAATGTAGGCCTGGTCTGATGAGTCTTTATATCTGCTGCCAACTCGGATGTTAAAGTGATACTGTCCCATGTTTGGAAATGAGCTCATATTACATTTCCCCTTGAGTTAAGTTATTGGGTTATACCTTTCTCCTGTACTTCCTGCCGTTCTCTGACTACATCAGTGCAATTTTACCTCCATGCTAGCAATTAACACAGAGTCCTATGAGAACAGTTTCCCCTTCTTTACCTGGTAACTGAATATCTGTAATTTGGTAACAGTGCTGATACTTACCATGTACTTAGGCCTATATGATATGAAACAAGTTTAATTGTGTGGTAAGAAATTGGTAATACTTTGGTAAGAGCGTTCGCTTTACTTTACAGTACAGTTTCCCCTTCTTTACCTGGTAACTGAATATCTGTTACTTGGTAACAGTGCAGATACTTACCATGTACTTACATGATATATAACAAGTTTATTTTCTTGGTAAGAAATTGGTAATACTTTGGTAAGAGCATTCGCTTTACTTTACAGTACAGTTTCCCCTTCTTTACCTGGTAGCTGAATATCTGTAACTCGGTAACAGTGCAGAAGCTTACCATGTACTTACATGATTTATGAAATAAGTTTAATTAGCCTACTTGGTAAGAAATTGGTAATACTTTGGTAAGAGCATTCACTTAACTTTACAGTACAGTTTCCCCTTCTTTACCTGTTAAATAAGTAAGTTACTTGGTAACAGTGCAGAAACCTACCATGTACTTACCAAACACTTTTGACTCAACGTCTACAAGAATGAAGATAAAGCCCAATGGCAATGTGTGACACCAGCAATTGTTTTGTCAGGTAAGTACCACATTTACCCATGCAATAAATGGGTATGTATGGTGATAAACACAGTAACTACAATGAAATACTGGGGCAATTCCCTTGTAAGTTCTGACTTTGGAGTTGTGTAATTACCATCCAGAGCAGCACATTAACCTAGTAATTAAATGTGGTATTGCTGTAAAACAAACAGGTAAATAGGTAGTACTTTCATCCTTTTTTAAATTGCCATCAAACAATAATTACCCAGAAAATACACCGTACTTTCATAGTAATTCATGAGATATTTTCTTCTTAATTACATAGCATTTACTTTGTAGTAACCCCCCTTTTAAATTTTATACACCATCTAATTCCTCTCTGTTACCCAATTGTTACCCAGAAAATACACAGTGTAGTTTCATGGTAAGTTTTGAGGTTTTCCCCTGTAATTACATAGTATTTACATCATAATTACCCCCTTTTTACATTCTAGGTACCATGTAACTTCTCTCTGTTACCCAGTTGTTACCCAGAAAGTACATAGTAAATACTGTACCGTAAAATAAAGCGTTACCCACTTATGTTGAGTTTTTTTAACAGAGTCATGTTACAACACAAGGTTACATTTAAGTTAGTTTTATTTGTCAAAATGCACAGGTATCTCTAAGGGCATAAAAAACATTTGACTGCATCACCAAAGAAAACATATACTGTAACTGCCCAAAACAAGCGCAATCACATGTGTCAATCAATGTGGTATCAATTTAGACAACTTTTGAACAATATTTAATAAAAACAGCTTTCCCATGTGAATATCATGGAGGATTCTATTTATTTCCATAATTCTATCAAAAATATAAAACTTCCATAGATTGCAAATTATAATTATATTGTAGAAACAAGCAAATAAATACTTGAAATGGCTGTTTTGATGACATTATGGAAATTTAAACTATTCCATGATATTCCATTTTTTTGTAAAGGGCTGGTGTATTGTTAACATATCAAGTTGCACTTGGAGACTGAGTCACTGTTTAGGCATTTGGCAGAATTACAGTACCAATGCAAAAAAAGGTGCTTTTGTAAAACGGCTATACTGCAGACAGCAGTAAAAGATCATTAACTAAGCCCCATGCTCACAAATATTGCCTGCTCAAACATGTTAAGTGAGGACAGACAAAAAATATGCCGTCTTTTTTTTTATACAAACAAAAAACATAATCAAGCCAACAATCACAAACCAGTTGCACCTCCTGAGATGTTCAACAAATGGCAAGATTTCAGTGCAATACCCAGCAATTTGCAATTTGCCAGCATTACCAATGCAAACTAAAATGCTAACAGCATAAAAAAACAAGCTGAAAGTAAACAGTAAAAAATACACATTTCTTGCTCAGAAATATTGTCTGATTCAGCATGTTAAGTGAAGACTGGCACGAACCATTTTGGCTTGATTATTTTTGTTAGATTGTATAAAAAAGACAACAATCACAAACCAGTAGCACATAATTCACGACTCCCAAGATTTCAGTGCAACAATTTCCAATGACGTTCAAAAAATGCAAAAGTCTGCCACTCTGACTCATTGTCATGCCTTACAGAAAAGTCTCGTGTTGGCTATAGAGTTTGGAGTTGGAGTTTTGGGCTGGTTTTTACATATCTCTTTTCCAGGTATGAGCTATACTTTTTTGAGCAATGAAACATGGCTAGAGAGTCACAGAGTATCTGTCACTGGGTAACGTTCCTCCGTATGAGACAGTGTGTGTGTGTGTGTGTGTGTGTGTGTGTGTGTGTGTGTGTGTGGGAGATGTTTGATGACTCCCAAACCTTCAGTGCAATACAGAAGTCACTTTGACATGTGGCAGCATTACCAATGCAAACAAAAGTTGTTAGATTGTATAAAAAAGACAACAATCACAAAGTAGTAGCACCTACTGGGAGATGTTGACTGACTCCCAATATTTGTGCAATGCCCAACAAGTCCCAAAGACGTTGAAACAGTCTACATACAAAAGGTCTACCACTCTGACTCATTGTCATGCCTTGCAGCAATGTCCCGTGTTGACTAAAGGAGTTTTTGACTGCTTTTTACAAGTCTCTTTTGCAGGTGAGCCTTTTGAGCAATGAAACATGGCTTGAGAGTCACAGAGTGTCATTCACTGGTTAACGTTCCTTGGTGGCATTCCATCCAATTTCACCTCATTAGACAGTCACCACCAATTTAGATGATCAGCAATGATGTTCGTGTGCGTGTAAGTGTTTGTGTGTGATCCAAATAGCACTGCATACCTATGTTGAGGGGACACGTTGAAAAAAGGAGGAGCCAGTTTTGGGTAAAGACAATTCAGGCAGTAAATGAGGTGCAGTAGCGCACACGCATTTGCAGTGTTCCACAGACCGTGCAGAACTCCAACCCCTTCGATGACGATTCCAAAATCTTCAGGATCCGCTCCCTCATGTCTTATCACATAGATTAGCATGGTGATGGCCTCCATCCCACGGGTGGCCTCAGGATTAACATCGTCCTGACAGTGACATGGAACATACAATTAGTTTTCTTTAACACACTTTTTTACCATTACATTACAACATACCATTACAATTACATAGTTTACTTGTTAGTGAGTATGCAGGTGCTGGTATTATAATCAGAATATCATGAAAGTCCTGAATATTTTATTCCCCTCATTTCATAAAGTGAAACCAAGCTATGGTAAAGATGCATTACATACAGAATGAAACATTCTTAACAGTTATTTCTTGGAAATGCATCACTAATGGAGTTATAAAGAGTTCAACCGTGTACTAACCACATAGAAATGAGAATATGATTCAGAAGCTGTTTATTACACAGTCATTCATTGATTAATAACCAATATCTAATATTAATATCTAATTTTCAGATATGCTAAATTTAGCATTTTCATCATATGTGAGCCAGTCAATTAAACCTTGCAATGTTTAACTCCATTTGTAACAGATTTGTACAAGAGGTAGATTTCACTTTCTGAAATCAGATACAATATTCAACTTTCATGATATTCGAATTATATGACCTCCACCTGTACAGATACAAATCATAACAAATCAGAAGGGGGTCAAATAGTCTTTCTCCACCGTAGCCAAAATTTCAAATTGGCAAGATAAGATCCATACTCTTAATTAAAGCTTACCTGGTGGGTCCTTATAAAGCATTCAAGCTGATTATTTGCGTAGACACATAGCCCTTCGCGGAGACATTGTCTGCACATCTCACCACTGTTATTCTAAGCGAGAGAGAGAGAGAGAGAGAGAGAGAGAGAGAGAGAGAGATAGAGAGGAGAGGGGTGGGAGTTTCAACATTTTTCAATATTTTGCTAAATTCTTCCTCTAGATTCTGCCTAGGGGACAATCACAGAATCAATGGAAGTCAACAGAGTGAAGACGCTTCATGACCAGGCTAATATGGCGGTTCAAAAGCCAAACTAACCCCAATATTAAGGAATAGGCTATATATGAAAGAAGTGAAAGCCCATTGGGAAACTCCAACTCCCATTGTCATTATGACACAGCACTCCACAGCACACAAGTGAACACTGCACACTGCACACAACGAAATTGCATTTATGCCTCACCCGTGCAAGGGGGCAGCCCTCAGTGGCGCCCCATGGGGAGCAGTGCGGTGGGACGGTACCATGCTCAGGGTACCTCAGTCATGGAGGAGGATGGGGGAGAGCACTGGTTGATTACTCCCCCCACCAACCTGGCGGGTCGGGAGTCGAACCGGCAACCTCTGGGATGCAAGTCTGACGCCCTAATATATACTGTACAATATAGGTACATTATGTCACAGACTGAAGTAACTGAGTAAACCCCTCACATTTTTGCAGATTTGTAAGTATATTTTTTCATAGGACAACATTAAAGAAATTTCACTTCGACACAATGATTAGTAACCTGTTCACAACATATATAACTGTGTAAATTTGATGTGAGGGGTGCGCTCACTTCTGTGACATACTGTATAGGATATCTAAGCTCATTGCAAAACCTGACCTTGGGGTAGTAAAGGGGAAAGAGAGGTTCATATTTCTTAATGTGAAAAGGTCACATAATTCTTACTTCACCCCAATTATTTCTGAACACTTTCACTTCGCTATCAGAGTAGCCATCTAGCTTATTCGGTATTCACCTAAAAGAACACAAGACAAACAAATATAATTTATTAGGAAATTAACCCACTGCTGATCCCCCTTTGACAAAATGTTTCTGACAAACTGTGACAAAGGCCTTAACAAAAGTGTTAACTGGATTAGTCTGTACAGTGAAACGGCAATACTATTCCTACTATTATTCCTACAGGAAATACAGGACCTTGATCCTTAAAAAAACATACACACACTTCAACATCTCCATACATTTATATAGCAAAATGAAGCATTAAAGGGACACTGTGCAGGAAATGGTCAAAAAAGGTACTGCAACTATGCTGCTCATTGAAACTGGGCTGCCTATTGCCAAATTTGATCTTTACATGGAAGTTTACTAAGTAATAAGCTAATATTTTCTACTATGGGCCAAATACAGTCATTTTTGCAACTAAAAATCGCTATTTCTGGAAATTCAAAATGACGGCCCATGGAGAAGATCCCCCTTTTCATGTCTGAAAAATTCCATTTTTCCAGTCATAATGGATACTTAAAATTTGATGCTGGTGGTAAGTATTCATGAAAAAGGCAACATTCGTGAATGGGCAGCATGAATTCTAGAAATAAACAACTAAAAATCTCACACAGTGTCCCTTTAAGTTATTAAATGGGTTGAATTATGAGTTGTAATGTTTCACTCCCTGTGTAACAAGTACAATGGTGTAAATAGGTTTCACTTTCTGAAATCAGTGACAAAGAATATTCAACTTTTTCCACAATATTTGAATTAAATGACCAGGGCCAGTAAGGATGCACAACAAGGACAATATAATTACCTCACTCTCAGAAAAAAAGAGCTGGCTGTCTGCATTTGGGCTCAGTGATGAAGGGCACCTCGGGTAACTTTCTGCCCTCTGTAGGGAAATGTTATATGCACAATTAATATCAACTTTAAACACACAAACATAAAGAGACAGAACACTTTGCAAGCTAAGGATATGGAAATGTACACCTAAATAGCAATATAAACATGTCCTGTTTACAAATTACACAGTGAAGTATTATGTATCCAACACAGCTATTTCCCAATAGCCATTAGGCCTACAAATCAATTAGCAGTGATGGGCAATAGCAAAGCTAGCCTACTAATTTAAGCTGCTCCCACTGGTCTGCATACATACTAACATACATTGCATACCCTGCGTGCATACAGTTGTGAGAATGCAACATTTGTGTTGACATTTTCTTCGTTTTGGCAGCATCACCATATGATTCAGTAAGTTATGGCAACTGCTGCCTAGCTATCCCCAATCCAAACTCATAGCAGTTAGCATTAGCGATTACTTAGCATTTTTATCTGTAAGTTTAGCTTACAGTTGGAATAACAATCATGCTGTACTGTATGCATATTTTGCATGAGTGACACTATTTTAGAGAAACCATATTGTGAAACTGCCTCACTTTGCCTGTAGCAAGTTAGCAAAACAGGCTGGGTTAGCCTACCTTCATTTACACTGGGAGGGAGAGAGAAGGGGTTCCTTTCCTGCGTGCGTGCTGCGTGTGTGCGTGTGAGTGAGAGAGAGAGGGGGGTTCTGATTTGAGCAGAGTGAGAACACAGTGTAGCTTCTGAGTGAACTACTTTTCCCCACGCTTGTGTAGCTTAGCTCACTACATTTCTAATGGTGGTAGCTTTAGTGTAGTGAAGCTTAATTATGGTTGAGTAGCTGATGGCTTATGTTCTCAATCGAGATTTGTTAAAAATCACCTGTATAGTTAGGTTAGTCTCAATAGCCACAATAGCCACGGGTCATAAAAAAACTAAATTACAAACTCATGTACCTTCCCTAATGTAGAACATGCATCATTTTATTCAATATTGAAAAAAAATATATTGAACTTACCAGCAAATTAGGTGGGTGATGTGATGACAGATTAAAATGTAACAGACAACCAAGAAAACGCTGCAGGATATGAATTGAGGCGAGAAACGGTTGAAGGTAATCAAAATGGCGTTTACCTGCTTACTGAGCATGTGCGAGAAAGTACGGTGAGTGCATTGGGACAAACTTAATGCAATTTAATTAACAGTATTAAGTAAATCTAACCCAATGACGTTCAGTAATCTCAAAAACCAGTACAGTAAGGTTGTTTCAACAAAACTCACTTGATTACATCTTGGAACACGACAACATTCAATAAATTTAACATGAAATAGTTATTTAATTCCAACGACATGCATGTTTCATTTTTCTCAGTGTACCACACCTAATTTAGACAGTTTATTGTGTGTTAACTCTTTATTGTGCTGTCAAAAGGCTGTAAAATACCCTTATATAAATGCAGTATACTTACCTCCTCTATTGTGTATAAAATGTATATTCCCGTTGAGGGCAACCCTCATATGATAAAAAAAACCTTTAAATTCAGCCCTTTCCAGCCTCCTCTCCCACCTCTTAGGAAAAAAAGACTGATTGACACAATAACTAAAAATAAGTGATTGACACAAACCCTGAAGATCATTACCATCATCATCCTCATCCTCGTCAACATTGCTGCATTGAGTTTGCCACCCACCTCCGCTCCCCCCCTCACAGACTCAAACTCATTCAAATAAGCACACAGTGATGCACGTGCACACACGCACACCCACACTCACACCCACACGCGCACACATGCACCCATACGCACACACGCGTGCGCGTGCACACACACACACGCGCGCGCGCGCACACGCACACACAGACATTCGCACACATGGAGAGAAAACTGCCAAGCATACGGCCCTAGGAGGAGGTGTGGTTTGGATCATCCTAGACGATTTCCCTCTTTCTGCTTCCCGCCCCAATGCCATGACCATTCGTTTCCCAGGCCTTCCTCTCTACTAAGCCACATTTGGTGAAGCAATCAACAGGAGACTCTTGGTTTAGATTTACGGCCGCGCCGGGCTGTTCAGGCCGGGTGTCTCTGTGGCGGTGAACAGACAGAGATAGATGATTCTGCGGTTATCAGGCCGCCTCATACGAGTGATTAAACGCAGCTGTGACAGTGCATGTATAATCAACTCTTTCCTTTTCTCTTTGACTGACTCCCAGCCAGTGAATATAAAGCTCTATTATCGCCCTATTTATTCTTGCTCTCTCTCGCATTGAATCGTCTTTTATACTCGTCCAAGGCAATTAGAGAGACAGAGCCTCCCGACGAGCTTTTTATTGGAGTTAAATCCGTCACGTTAGTTTTCAAAGAAAGTTTTGTCATTTAGCATATTGTTATTGTCGATTATTTCAAAAAGCAGAGTTGTCAGTCCTGGCAAGTTGAGTGAACCAATTTATAGTAATGAGCACATAAATTAGTAAAAAGTTAGATCAACAGTGGCGTAACTATAGCAGGTGCAGCAGGTGCAGTCGCACCGGGGCCCGCGACCATAGAGGGGCCCGCGAACGGGCCCTCCGAAATGGTTCGCGGGCCCCTCCTGTATACTAGTTGATTGCGAGTCGAAGAATGGATACGCAATGCAACCATTGTACTCTCATTACTTGTCCAGACACTATTTATAGACCGTGGCACACTCCCACAAGACGGTGGGAATTTAGAGCAGCCATCAAATCAATTGCAAATGGGCACTTTTAGTTACTATATTGCTACAGGTCATTACATGGGCAGTCAAATTATTCAGACAAATGTTTCAAATAGCAATAAAGGTAACACATGAACGCTATATTTGTGCATTTTATTTTTTACATTGCGGCCAGGAATTGTGGGATATATATTTTCATACACTATCATTGGCTGTATGTAAACAGGGAGCGCGAGTCGCCAGTGGTAACGTTCTGTTTGGAATTACCACATGATTGATTCCCTTACCAATTCAAATTAAATGCATGCTGGTCAGTCGAACGTGGCCTTTTGTTCTCATCTTATCTATGTTGTAGTTGTATGCGTTGTTGGCTTTCTTGAAGGCGGAATATAAAATGAGTTTAGTCACTTCATTCGCCAAGAATAGAGATGGCTACTGGCTAGCAAGAACATCCCATGGATATTAGACCTCCTTGGATATTATCTAATATTTCGAAGATGCTACGAAGAAGGTAAGGGCAGGTTTCCCTATAATAATGTCCGCCGTGACAATACCGGTATATTGATTTCATATCACTCATCTCCTTCAGGTATTCTCCAATTGTTGTCACATTTATAGTCCAGGGTCTGGCTAAACGAAAGAGGCACATTTTTAACGGTGTCCATTCTAGTTTGTAATCTGTGACAGCGGTATTGCTGTAGTTATTCCCAGCGTTATAACTTAGTTGTGTGTTCTCCAATTGACAACTAGTTGTGCTGACTTGCTAACAGCATCTCCACTCCATGTTGCTTTTATCATCTACCGTTTCTCCTGTTAGCATAATATAAGTTAAGTTCTTCTGTTAGCTTGGC
>NC_085870.1:28611646-28659146 GCF_034702125.1 Engraulis encrasicolus
AGAAAGAAGTAGACCTGCAGGCACACCAGAGCAACTTAGTTATTTAGGTCAAGGAACAGTTCTGTGCCCTGAGCATGTAGATTTATTTCTAATGAGAACAAGGCTGAAGGTGCAGGAGAACCACTGGTTATTCGGTCCCTCAAATGCATCCGATGGGATCTGATCCGAGAACTCTCAAATAATTTGACTCCTGCTGCTTCAGGTATGACCAAACAGCGTCACTATAACCAAAGGTTGAATGCAGAATCTGGATCTGGGTCTGCTCAGATTTTGCACATATCTGCGGGCGCAGATACTGCTGGAGCTCTCAGTGGCTCCCCATACTCCCGAGCTCGAGAATGTTTACTGCATAGACATTTCTCAGCCGTGGAGAGGTTTGAGTCCACAACAAGACAGTCCAGAAATGTCTCAAGTCCGAGTCAAGACTGGGTAAGCAGAGATTCTAAGTATTAAGTGTGTGGAAATCAATGAAAGAATGACATTAATGTTATTAATTGTAGTACACACAGATGCAGTTCAGCTGAATGCAAGCTATGTGATTTTTTTAAAATCAAACTACAATATAGATTTTGTGATTTCCAGTGTTGTAAACAATAGAAAGAAAGACCAACGGTCAAGACCAAGACAACTCCTACTGGCAAGTCCAAGACCAGTGAAATAGGTCTGACTTGAGGAGGAATTTGAGTACTACAGACCTGGTCATAATATAAAATGATAACCAAAGTTGATGCCCAAATTGTGTGCACAATGGCTCGAGGTATTCAATTGTGCAAATTGAGAAGATGACCTGTCCTACTGACGCCTTAACTTGACTCAGAAAGCCCCTAAGGCTGCCCCTAAAGGCTGCCACTGAAAGAGCAGGATAACATCAATGTAATTGAATATTTCAATCAGAGACAATAGAAGTTAAATGAGGGAAACAAAGGAGCCATTGGAGAATACACGACTGGACTGTGTTTGAGCTGTAGGGAACAACCTAGTGTTTAGTAAGGGAATGAGTCTGTGAACTTAAGTAAGTGTGTGTGTGTGTGCGCGTGAGTGTGTGCATGTGCGTGAGTGCGTGCATGCATGCGTGTGTGTGCGTGTGCTTGGGTGTGCCTGTGTGTGCACATATGTGCATGTGTGTGTCGAAAGGCCTAACTCTAATCCCAGCCTAAAATTCTGTCTTCGGATTCTCCCAAAAAAAGGGAGTTTGTTTTCTCATGGCTTGTTGTGAGGCAGTGCTGCTCCTGTGTTTTGCTAGCAAGGCCCAGCTAAATGGATGGTGATTGACAGTGATGAGATTATAGAGGCCAGGCCAGGCATTACTGCAAGGCTTCCTCACTGGAAAGACTATTAAACACAATTGATTAAATGGACCCATATCTGTGCCCACGGAGAAATTATTTAACGAAAGTGCAATTAATCAGGAAATCAGCTTGTCTGAATGTATCATCTCAATCTTCCACATGGATATATATCCCACACTATAAAACGGTTTTCTTTAATAAAAACATAATTTTAAACAAAGGGCAATCTGTTTGTTTAATGATGATATTTCAGCCAGGTCTGAGCTGGTGTTCATTAAGCTTTTTTTTCTTTGACGTGTTTCAATAATGGTTTCAAAAACACTGAAAAGCTTGGTGGGAAATTTCAACAATGATATGCCACAAAATCATATAATAATCTGAACTGAAGCTGTGATGCAAATTTCAGGCACAATAATTGTCTTCCTTCCACGAAAGGGTTAATTGAAGATTCTGTGAGATTTGACCAGGTCTTGGATAACGCGAGTATACACTACCTCCAGGACTACGACTTGGATGAAGTCCTTACACTCCAGGACTACGTCTTGGATGAAGTGGCTATACACTGTACCTCCGGGACTATGTCTTGGATGAAGTGCCTATGAGATGGTTGATGGGAAGTGAAATGGGGTATGTAAAAACTACGAGGTCTCCGCCTCCAGAAGTTTCCATAGCTGTAATATATCAAAAGGGAGGGAGGAAAATGTATGGAAAAGGAGGAAAAGAGGGAGAAAAAGTAAGAGAGAGAGAGAGAGAGAGAGAGAGAGAGAGAGACAGACAGAGAGAGCAGACTGACAGAAACAGAGTGAGAGAGAGAGAGTTTGGCTCCTGGTTGACTGAACATTAATTGCAACAGTCCCCTTTACTCTCCTCTGCTCAATGTCCAGCCGTGCGTTAGAGAGAGAGAGAGAGAGAGAGAGAGAGAGAGAGAGAGAGAGAGAGAGAGAGAGAGAGAGAGAGAGAGAGAGAAAGACTGACCGACTGCCATCGGAACATCTGCTTCCAGGTTGAGTGTGATCGAAGCAGTTTTTGCATGCCAGTTAATCAGTATTGCATTACTGCACTTGGCTTATGCTTTATTCAGGACTGAATAACTGTAGTTGCTGGCCAGTTAGCAACTTAACAATTTGACAGTTGAAAATAAAAAAGCAACGAAGAAAAGAAAGAAGTAGACCTGCAGGCACACCAGAGCAACTTAGTTATTTAGGTCAAGGAACAGTTCTGTGCCCTGAGCATGTAGATTTCTTTCTAATGAGAACAAGGCTGAAGGTGCAGGAGAACCACTGGTTATTCTGTCCCTCAAATGCATCCGATGGGATCTGATCCGAGAACTCTCAAATCATTTGACTCCTGCTGCTTCAGGTATGACCAAACAGCGCCACTATAACCAAAGGTTGAATGCAGAATCTGGATCTGGGTCTGCTCAGATTTTGCACATATCTGCGGGCGCAGATACTGCTGGAGCTCTCAGTGGCGCCCCATACTCCCGAGCTCGAGAATGTTTACTGCATAGACATTTCTCAGCCGTGGAGAGGTTTGAGTCCACAACAAGACAGTCCAGAAATGTCTCAAGTCCGAGTCAAGACTGGGTAACCAGAGATTCTAAGTATTAAGTGTGTGGAAATCAATGAAAGAATGACATTAATGTTATTAATTGTAGTACACACAGATGCAGTTCAGCTGAATGCAAGCTATGTGATTTTTTTAAAATCAAACTACAATATAGATTTTGTGATTTCCAGTGTTGTAAACAATAGAAAGAAAGACCAACGGTCAAGACCAAGACAACTCCTACTGGCAAGTCCAAGACCAGTGAAATAGGTCTGACTTGAGGAGGAATTTGAGTACTACAGACCTGGTCATAATATAAAATGATAACCAAAGTTGATGCCCAAATTGTGTGCACAATGGCTCGAGGTATTCAATTGTGCAAATTGAGAAGATGACCTGTCCTACTGACGCCTTAACTTGACTCAGAAAGCCCCTAAGGCTCTATGCACATAAAACTCCATTAATTTTCACCCGCCAACTAGCCTCTATAATTATAACAACTCTTGCCACTGAAAGAGCAGGATAACATCAATGTAATTGAATATTTCAATCAGAGACAATAGAAGTTAAATGAGGAGCCATTGGAGAATACACGACTGGACTGTGTTTGAGCTGTAGGGAACAACCTAGTGTTTAGTAAGGGAATGAGTCTGTGAACTTAAGTAAGTGTGTGTGTGTGTGCGCGTGAGTGTGTGCATGTGCGTGAGTGCGTGCATGCGTGTGTGTGCGTGTGCTTGGGTGTGCCTGTGTGTGCACATATGTGCATGTGTGTGTCGAAAGGCCTAACTCTAATCCCAGCCTAAAATTCTGTCTTCGGATTCTCCCAAAAAAAGGGAGTTTGTTTTCTCATGGCTTGTTGTGAGGCAGTGCTGCTCCTGTGTTTTGCTAGCAAGGCCCAGCTAAATGGATGGTGATTGACAGTGATGAGATTATAGAGGCCAGGCCAGGCATTACTGCAAGGCTTCCTCACTGGAAAGACTATTAAACACAATTGATTAAATGGACCCATATCTGTGCCCACGGAGAAATTATTTAACGAAAGTGCAATTAATCAGGAAATCAGCTTGTCTGAATGTATCATCTCAATCTTCCACATGGATATATATCCCACACTATAAAACGGTTTTCTTTAATAAAAACATAATTTTAAACAAAGGGCAATCTGTTTGTTTAATGATGATATTTCAGCCAGGTCTGAGCTGGTGTTCATTAAGCTTTTTTTTCTTTGACGTGTTTCAATAATGGTTTCAAAAACACTGAAAAGCTTGGTGGGAAATTTCAACAATGATATGCCACAAAATCATATAATAATCTGAACTGAAGCTGTGATGCAAATTTCAGGCACAATAATTGTCTTCCTTCCACGAAAGGGTTAATTGAAGATTCTGTGAGATTTGACCAGGTCTTGGATAACGCGAGTATACACTACCTCCAGGACTACGACTTGGATGAAGTCCTTACACTCCAGGACTACGTCTTGGATGAAGTGGCTATACACTGTACCTCCGGGACTATGTCTTGGATGAAGTGCCTATGAGATGGTTGATGGGAAGTGAAATGGGGTATGTAAAAACTACGAGGTCTCCGCCTCCAGAAGTTTCCATAGCTGTAATATATCAAAAGGGAGGGAGGAAAATGTATGGAAAAGGAGGAAAAGAGGGAGAAAAAGTAAGAGAGAGAGAGAGAGAGAGAGAGAGAGAGAGAGAGAGAGAGAGAGAGAGAGAGAGAGAGAGAGAGAGAGAGAGAGAGAGAGACAGACAGAGAGACAGACAGAGAGAGCGAGACAGACAGACAGAGAGAGCAAGACAGACAGACACAGAGTTAGGAAGTTGGGTGAACCTGTGAGAAAAAGAAGACGGAATATGACACAGGCACCACTGTGAGACAGTTCAGTGAATAATTCAACATCAAAAAGACAGAGTGAGACAGTCAAACAAAGACGACAACACAGAGACTGATTCAGACCAGACAAAGGATTCATGAAATGATATGAAAGAAATGATAAAGATGGGAAAAATGGAAACTCAGACAAAGGGGGGTTCAGAAAAACAGGGAAAACAATGATATGCAATGTCTTGGGGATTCAGGGGTGGTTGGGGGGGATTGGGGTTTTGGGGCTTGGGGTTTTGTGTAGAGATGCATTCAGCTTGAAATGAAGTAGTCTTGCTTTACTGACAATTAATGACAGCAGTTATTGACATTCATTTATGCCCATGACACGTGTTTTGTCAGCCATGCCATCTTGTAGGGGGTGTCAAATAGTGTTACCAACTTTTTTATATAAAGAAATAGGATGTGTTGGCCTATGTTTTGTCCACCTACTCCTGCATGAGATGGGTTGAATGCAAAGGTGGAATTTTGTTGTATGCTGTGTGTTGTGGTATGCTGTTAGATCAGTGGAATGCATAATGACTTCACTTCTCTCTCATTTTAACTGCTGCACAGTTTTATAAAGGCCCACCACTGCTCTGTCATATTTCGCTGCAGAGAAACGGTCTGCGTTTTCCCTTTCTCACCGATGTGTCATCCTTTTTGCTCTACAGCAGATAAAAATGTGATGGCAATAATTGAGTGTCTGACATTGTGTTTCAGGATGTGCGTCACACAATAACTCTTGTCATGATTGCTTTCAGGAGCAAATGCCTGCTATTAGGAAAAGCCGCAGTCCCAAACTGCCTTTTGAAATGGTGTGCTGCTGTGCCCTGAATGCCTGGAGGAAAATGTAATACACTCTCGCATTTGGAGACTGCCAGTGGACAGATCGAAAATGGAGCTTCAGTTGATTTGCTCTGAACTTTTCTTCTTTTCAAGTTTCGGCGTTTTTTCTGGCTGCTGGAATCTAGTCAGCGCTCATCAGCAACTCAGTTCAGTTGTGCTGACCTGGCATCTACCCACACAGGGCCGGATTAACACACAGGCTAGATATGGCTGCAACGTAGGGGTCCCCACCTGCCAAGGGCCCCGCAGTTGGCCAAAGGGGGGGGAATCAATAAAACTGTAATTTCAGAAATGTAGTAAGATGCTGTATTTATAACTTAGTCTGCCATGAGGGGGAGGGGGGAGATAAGACTACAGAAAAAAATAAAAAGACACTCTACCGTATGTAATTTTGATACAAAATGTGCCTTCTGGGGGCCTATTACAGCCACCTGTGTAGCCCAGAGGCTCCAGGGCCTTCTTGATCTGGCCCTGTGCCCAGAACAGAGCCTCATGCAGTCGCGAGTTCCAGTTGGTGCCAGCGTTTAGAATAGATGCTTTCACAGGTTGTACACAACTTTGCTTATTCCATTTGTCTTACCCAGCCATATCTAGCCTGTCCTGTGCTTTAATCCGGCCCTGGGCTGACCTGGCATGTACCCACACTAGGTGCCCCCTCCTGCCAGCCCCCCTCCCCCCCCCCCAGTTGGCCAAGGGGGGAAAAATCAATATAATTGGAGAAATGTAACAAGATGCGGTATTGATAACTTAGACTGCCACGTCAGGTAGAGTTTAAATCTTAGTAATTCTCCTCTTAGGTTGGAATTATGATGCAGTCTATGTAATTTTGTTTAAAAATGTGCCTTCCGTGGGGGCTTACAGCAACCTAGGGGCCCAAGTACCCAGAACAGAGCCTCATGCACTTTGTAGTTCCAGTCGGATGGTGCCAGTGTTTAGATGCTTGGACGAGTTGTGCACAGCTTTGCACATTCCATTTGTCTATTTTTCTTATTGATGTGAGGTTTCTGGTGTGGAGTGATGGATATGTCTCTCCGAGAGAACAGTCTGTGTTCTCGGTTGTTGCTTCTGCAAACAGTAGTCTTCTTCAGTTGAATTATTGGGTTGTAAGATTTTCAGCAAGGTTTTCATTAGTCCCTGATGGATGGATGTATGATGTTTTCTTTTCATGTCTACTGAGGCGTATGTCATTTTCTTGTTGAATTAAGATGAACACCCCCAGTTGATGAACACAAACGGTGATTTGAATGTCATACTCTTTACAGTTTGATTATTCTTTGACAGACAATGTGTTGAGAAAATCAAGTTAATTGAAAGGCTGCAGGGGTATAATAATAATAATAATAATAATATTATTATTATTATTATTAATAATAATAATAATAATAATAATAATAATAATAATAATAATAATAATATAGATTGGTTTAATATAGTGCTTTTCTTAGTACTCAAAGCTGCTTTACAGAAAAAAAACCACACATAGGCCTACTGTAA
The DNA here is from genome assembly GCF_034702125.1 of Engraulis encrasicolus. Taxonomy (NCBI): domain Eukaryota; kingdom Metazoa; phylum Chordata; class Actinopteri; order Clupeiformes; family Engraulidae; genus Engraulis; species Engraulis encrasicolus. The sequence continues at coordinate 28,618,696 of NC_085870.1, forward strand.
TAGCATGCGTGCACATACACACACACACACACACACACACACACACACACACACACACACACACACACACACACACACACACACACCAAATGCACGCTCGCACGCTCTCGCTCGCACGCACGCACACTCGCGCGCGCGCACACACACACACACACACACACACACACACACACACACACACACACACACACACACACACACACACACACACACACACACACACACACAGGGAAAAAAGCAGACAGACAATGGACAGCAAGGCGATGAGTTAGAGTACATTCACTGACTTTGTACACACATGGCCGTAGCCAGGAGTTTGAAATGAGGGAGGTCCATAATGCGCGTGCATTTTTTTTAAAGGGACACTATGTGAGATTTTTAGTTGTTTATTTCCAGAATTCATGCTGCCCATTCACTAATGTTACCTTTTTCACGAATACTTACCACCAGCATCAAATTCTAAGTATTGATTATGACTGGAAAAATTGCACTTTTCATACAAACCCCAACTCCGGTGAAGTTGAGACGTTTGGTAAACAGTGAATAAAATCAAAATGCTATCATTTTCAAAACATTTAATCTATTCATTAGATGGAGAATAGTGAAAAGACAACATATTAAGTGTTAAAACCGAGAAAAAATATTGTTTTGGGGGACATATGTACTCATTTCTATTTGATAAATGCAACACGTCTCAAATAAGTTGGGACGGGGATCAGTGAAATTTAGTAAACATCCAAATAAGATAAAACAACAAAGAAGAACATTTCAAAATGAATTGTACTGATGGACAATAAAGGTGTCCAGGTATAAGATCATCACAGAGAGGCTGAGTCACTCAGAATTAAAGATGCAAAGGGAATAATTACCATAGTTATTATTACATACATTTTTGAATTCCCTTTGATTTACCACGATTGTGTGTATATAAGACATATTTTTGTTATTAAAATCATTGTATAGGTTCATGACATCATGAAATATATATTGGCTGTAGTCTCACTCTAGCACTCCAGGAATTAGAGCTATTGAAAATTGACCATATTAAGAATGCTTAATGCGTGCAAATGATACAGGGGTGTAACATTCTCCTAAGCACTTGAGCTCACTTGAAATAGACCCAGAAGACATGGGAAACTGTCCTTTGCTTACAGAAGTCAGCGGAAGTTGTAGAAGTCCATTCTTTTTGACAATAATAGAGCATTGCACATCCTGTGCTACAGTGAAAAAAAAGCATCCAACTTATGTTAGTGCTAACTTTAAACGTCAGCCTCCATTATGGCATGCAGGTGCAGTAGTGCATTGGTTAAGATGTTCTCACTCATCTGTAGAGTTAAATGCAGTGCTGAATGGTATAAATGGGTTTTAAACAGCATGAAAAGCCACTCATGCATTATATTTTGAAGGGAGATCTTCGATTACTGCCACATAGTAAGGTCAAATTGCATTCTCTACTATGTTTTAACAGTTTGGCTCCATCATAAAGACCAGCAGGTGATAAAATGGTGGGCTTTTGGTCAAGACCTGTCACACTGTAAGCACTACAGAAAGGAACACATTGCAAAACATGACAAGGAATTCACCCACCATTTAAGCTGGTGAAATCATGTCCAAGATAGGAATTAACACTGTTTTTTATATAAAATCATCTCATCGGTTAATGTATTTAACTTTTAAGTGTTGTCTTTTGTTTTGTTTTTAGTTTTCCTCGACATTTGCTGCCATTTATTGTCCCCGTCCCAACTCTTTTGAGACGTGTTGGATTTATCAAATTAGAAATGAGTACATATGTCCCCCAGAACAATATTTTTTCTCGGTTTTAACACTTAATATGTTGTCTTTTCACTATTCTCCATCTAATGAATAGATTGAATGTTTTGAAAATGATAGCATTTTGATTTTATTCACTGTTTACCAAACGTCCCAACTTCACCGGAGTTGGGGTTTGTACATGAAAAGGGGGATCTTCTCCATGATCCGTCATTTTGAATTTCCAAAAATAGCCATTTTTAGCTGCAAAAATGACCGTACTTGGACCATACTAGAACATATTTGTTTATCACTAAGTAAACTTTCATGTAAAGATTTGGCAATAGGCAGCCCAGTTTCAATGAGCAGCATAGTTGCAGTACCTTTTTTAACCATTTCCTGCACAGTGTCCCTTTAAAGGTGCACTGTGTAGGATCCCCTTTTTCCCGTATGAAAAGTGCAATTTTCCCAATTATAATGAATAGGCCTACTTAGAATCTGATGGCGGTAGTAAGTATTCATGAAAAAGCTAACTTTTGTGAATGGACAACATCAATTCTGGAAATAAACTACTAAAAATATTAGGCTACACAGTGCACCTACAGGCTAAAGGAATTTGCCATTTTTGTAATTTACGAAATAGAGAAAAGTATGGAAGTATGGAAAATATAGGGCCTAAATTTCCGACATTTCGAACAGGTAGTAGGCCTATACTCAGAAATAGATGGAGTTAAATAGAAACGATAACACTTGTGAATGGGCAGCATAAATTGTGTATATAAACTACTAAAACTACTCTACCTTTAGGTAGTCCTAATATTGATATTTGTCAATTGGCATAAATATTCTGTCAGTATGACATGGCCTGTATGTTGCAGGATGGCCGAAGAAATTGTCTGCTAATGATATTGGAAAGGGCAGAAAGAGACCATGGTCCACACACTCACCCCATACACAAAAGCTAGTAAATAAAAACGTCTATTGAAACGTGAACATAGATTTAAAAATATATTACTTTCTCTTAAAATGATGGCGAAAATATCCTAGGGCTCCAGCAGATAAAGTTTGGGAACCACTGGGCAAGAATGACCATTATACTTTGATAGATTTAGTGCCTGATTAAAAAAAAATGAATGCAGTGGGGGAAAAGCAGAGAAGAACAGAAGCACGCTGACTTCTATAGCGTATTACTATAACATGCATGTGTGCTCTCATAGAAATAATACAATATTGTATTAGTTCTATGGTGTGCTCTTACCCTACAGCAGGAGGCAGTAATGGTATGTAGGCTCTAGAACTATGTCGTCAAGGCAACGAAGAAGAAAGGCGGAAGTAGTGGGAAAATAAAAGTTTGGCGGGTTTATCATCGTCTACGAGTAGGTAGAAATAGGACTTTCGAATCAAACACAAGCGTCTTTATCAAAATGACTGACACGGGACCCTGCGCACAAGTCTTTCTGAAAGTAAGTGTAAATAATAATAATAAAAAAAACGGGTATGCATGCAGCATGTAAATTAAACTACTAGCAGCCCACTAGCCTACCCATTGAGGGTTGTAAACTTAGGTAACACTTGAAGGACTGGGTCCTTTATGCAAACTCCTCAACTATGCAGTCTCGATGTTATGATATTCTGCATCGATTGCTTTTTAAATGCTGCTTAACCTACCTTAAATGAATTTGATGGTCATAGACAACAATTTCTTCAGGATGCTGAGAAATACACGTGGGGAGAACCAAAACAGTCAATCACGGGGTTATTATGACAGACCCTGCGCACATATGGCTAACAACAACATAGACCTCATGCTGCAGCTGTTTGCAAGGCCATGTATGGAATAGCTGGGAAGTAAAGACCGTCCAACCATACAATCAGATTTAGCAGAAAACATAATAAATGCAGCGTTCTCAGTAAAGCAAAACAATAGTATTCCAAGGTTGCTAAAAACAGAACTGCTTTTTTGTTGTCCATGATGTTATTAAGCTGTTGCATTCACACTGCGGTATGATATTTAAATTACCATGTAAACATCTTGGGACATTCCTAGACAAACACGTTCTTCCACCATCCAAGGCAAGATGTCATGAACCCTGCTCTGTCCAAATGTTTGGCCAAGCTGCTACAAATGGACCCTGTACATGCAGCCCAGTCTCATGCCATTTCTGATAGATGCCTTTTTGGCCTGTGCATGCCATCCTCTGACATGTCACATTGGATAAACGGAGAAACATGCCTACATAACTCCAGACATAACACGTCAGTTGACCACTGGGCCAGACAGAAGCACTGTAGACAATACAATGCTGGTAACAGGCAGCATGCCAGTAAATGGTTGCACATATCATTTTGACATTAGTCAACAACACAATTGTTCAGAATAGCTATGTTTTTCCATGAAGACCCATGACATTGAAGCGGGTGGTTATAGACATGTTCCTGCAGGCCAAATATTTTTTTTGTCATTTGCAAGAAACAAAAAGGAAATTAAAGCACTAGGCCTACTATATATTTAGGACTTATAATTTGTTCACTTGCCTAGTGCCTTTCTTAGTACTGAGTAGTAAGGCAAATATACTGTACAGAAATGCAACTTTGTTAATAACCTACATTCACAAGTTAGTTTAGACAAAAAAGGGCCTGTTTGATGTTACAAAGGAAGTGTTACTGTCCAGAATATCACTCCTATTTTAAGGTCACTTTCAAAATACTGTGTTAACATTTGGCAAATGGCTAACAACACTGGCTTTCATTCAACCACATTGTTTATTGTTTCCTGTAGAATATGGACACGTTGCTGCGATGTCCGATATGTTTCGACTTCCTCAGCATTGCAATGATGTCCCCCTGCTCGCACAACTGTAAGTATTGTTGACAGTCATTCAGCCCACACACATCTCCTAAGCACAGCACATGATCTGCCTTACAAAATTATTTAGTAGTGATATGAAATGGAAAGTGATAAGACGTTAAATGAAAAACAGTGAAAGTCATTGCTATTTGTTATTGTCATCATTCAGAATGTGTATAACAAAACTTCTGTATTTATTACATTACATTTTATTACGTCAGATTTTCCAAAGCAACTTTCGGATGAGAAAATCATCAATAACACATACAATATGAGAACAGAGTACACGGGCCAAGTAGGGTTAGTGTTCTTTTATTTATTTTTATTTTTTTATTTGAGTTTATTTCAGTTACGTGTAAGTGCAAAGAGCAGGCCCTGTTTAGCTAGTGCTTCGATGTTTGTGTGTCCGATGTGACACATGTATAGAATCGTTCTTAAGCAGTAACAACATGTAATACAGGTGAATATCTGTCTTTTTGAATGTTGTCTAAAGACTCTCATCAAAGCACCTATGATTCTCTTTCCAAACAGTTTGTTCTCTCTGCATTCGGAAATTCCTCTCCTACAAACTACAGTGTCCTGTATGTAATTCTGTAAGTACAAAGTACCTTGTTTTGACAAGTTTGTGTCATTGACATTGAACTATGTGTCACAGGTTTTGAATGTAGCATGCCTACATTTCAAAAGTAAAGACTGACAGACTGATTATACTGTTTTGAGAAGTAGGGAAGGTTTTGGGCTATGACTTGGGGTAAATTTGTGTCTGTTTTATGTGGTGGGACCGTGTGAAGAATCAACTGTGAATGTTCTTCATTTCAGGGAATGACAGAGCAGGATCTGAGGAACAACAGAATTCTTGATGATGTTGTGAAGAACTTCCAAGATGCAAGGTATTGTGCCTTAATTGAAAAAAATTGGGGACGTTTTGGCCTTTATTAGGAGAGAGAGAGAGAGAGAGAGAGAGAGAGAGAGAGAGAGAGAGAGAGAGAGAGAGAGAGAGAGAGAGACAGAGAGACAGAGAGAGAGACAGAGAGAGAGACAGAGAGAGAGAGAGAGAGAGAGAGAGACGGGGGAGGATTGGCAAATGACCTCAGGTTGGAATCGAACCCGGGTCCCCAGCGCAGCAGTGCAGTGCGCTGCCATTTGAGCGACGGTTAGGGCCATGGTGCTTTGACATTTCACACCTTTTAACATTTGCCAAAATGAAATATGGTGTTGTGCTGTTTGTGATATTTTTAATGGTATGTCAGTTGAAGAATACATTTGCGACTAAGTACGAAACAGTGACAATCACCACCACCATTACATCTCCAGGGTGAACTAAGCCTTAACTGCAGGGTCTACAAACTAAACCTACTAACTAAAAAGCGATTTGGCCAGACCGATGCTCACAGAGAGTTGAAGCCACACTAGCCAGGGTACATGAACGAGGGAGGATTCTCACAGTGCCTTAGCAGTGGTTTTCATGTGGGTTTCGGACGGTCTTGTCAGTCAGGGAGTTGGCTGAGGTGTGTGTGTGTGTGTGTGTGTGTGTGTGTGTGTGTGTGTGTGTGTGTGTGTGTGTGTGTGTGTGTGTGTGTGTGTGTGTGTGTGTGTGTGTGTGTGTGTGCGTGCGTGCGTGCGTGCGTGCGTGCGTGCGTGCGTGCGTGCGTGCGTGCGTGCGTGCGTGCGTGCGTGCGTGCGTGCGTGCGTGCGTGCGTGCGTGCGTGCGTGCGTGCGTGCGTGCGTGCGTGCGTGCGTGCGTGCGTGCGTGCGTGCGTGCGTGCGTGCGTGCGTGCGTGTGTGTGTGTGTGTGTGTGTGAGTGAGTGAGTGTGTGTTTCATTCATATGGTTGCTTGGTGCATTAAAATACCTCTGATATTCACAGTGTTTAACCATAAGAGGCTGAAGGTTGTGAAGGACATGGTAGATTACTGTGAAGGATAACATTTGTTCCATAACTTCGGCATAGAACATTATCCCCTCCAACTACGAAGGGTTTGGTAAATACAAATTGAAATCTGGCATTAGTTACATCCTAGAGTTATTTTTATTATGTAATATCCTACAAGATCAAAGCAGACTGCCGTTCATCAAAACAGATCTGTGAAGACAGATGATAGCCAGACTACTTCCACTAAGTGCTGCTAGAGCTTGGGCAGCCTGCCTGGTGTCAGCAATGGCTACATATAATAGGCCTATTTCCTACCACGCTGTTTGGCTTGGAAATGTGTCGATAGTTTTAGATGTGGTGTGTTATTTTGTTTTGTTTTCTGTCCTGGGAACATTTAATTGCATGAATGTAGCAAAATTAAATGCTCCAATTGAATATTCCATTATTCCACACAAGTATTCCACCCCTTATGGTAATAAATATTATGTAAAAAAAACCATGAAAACATGAATCTTTGGCCTCTCTGGAATGGCATGTTGTATGTTCTCGTGACTACCTTTGACTGTCGTGACTAACCGGGAGATGTGCTTTAGTATGACTCAATGCCTGTAATCCGTCTCAAATAGGGTATTTCCTCCAACAATTACATGGGGATTTAAGTTTATTAAAACTTGGCTGTCATTGTTGCCGATGCCATTTGATAAAGCAGGTTTGCTTGCTTGGATTCAAAGGTGGAAACTAGCATATATTGACATTAGCAATTATAGTGTTATTCACTTTTTAAAATTTATTTCCCAGCTGTGAAGACCCAATAAGTGGAATCAAGTCTGATTTTGCAATGGCGTGCATGGTTGTAGGCAGGACTTTTCGTTAAGCTGCATGGGAATCTTGTTTAAAATCCCTGCCATGGGCTTCTATGGCCATGTATGTATGACGAAGCCACCCTTCATTATTATTGTCATGGGAAGTGAAACAGAGTGGGCACTTTTTGAAAACTCTTCAAACTCTCTTTGAAAGTTTAAAAGTTGATTTATTTAACTCAGGGACAGCATATGTTGATAGCATTTAAGAAAAATGCAAAATATATAACATTTAAGCCATAAGGCTAACTCTCTTTGTTTGGAAATCTTTGAATCCCTCATGCGTCACTCATGACTTGCCTAGACCAGCAGTTATCCTTGTAGCCTGTTCGATGTGTTGGCATTTGGCAATAAAAAAATACCAATCTGATTAACCTTTATCTTCTATCCCGGAAATAAAGTGGTAAAATGTACTCAAGACCGACTGGGCTACTTTTTAGAGTTTTTTTTATTTTGGTGCACAAAGTGACTGAAGAAGTTTTGTTGTGCCTAGTCACTGAGAAGTAGCCCAGTCTGTATTGATTCTGCTGTCCTTGACTGTGGGCACTGCAAAGGCTGAAGTGCAGAGATCCCTCTTCTTGGTAAAATGTACTGTTAGGGTAAGGTATGGAATTGCGATTCCTGAGTTTTTGGGGAGTCCTGTTGTCCAGCCCAGCGTCTCTCTCTCTCTCTCTCTCTCTCTCTCTCTCTCTCTCTCTCTCTCTCTCTCTCTCTCTCTCTCTCTCTCTCTCTCTCTCTCTCTCTCTCTCTCTCTCAGGTGCCTAGTGGGGCAGGCAGGGCAGGGCAGGGGGTCGCAGGCTAGCGTAGGCTGCTCCCACCACCGCTGTTGTTTTCATTTCCTGTTGTCCACCCCTGGAAATTGGAATCAAAGGCCACACTGCTAAGGGTGACCTCACACACCAAACTCGGATATTGGGTACAGGATGCGCACAGGCGTGCTCACACAGACGCATGCTCGCACGCACGCACATACAGGCACACTTACGGTGACCTCACGCATAGATATGTCAGATAGGCAAGACAGACAGGGGAATGTGTGGGCTTGTGGGCCTCAAGTTATTTCTCTCTCCTTTCCCCTGTTTTATTCTGCCGCCTGCCGTCTTCTCCACTGTTGCGTTTCTCACTTGTCATGACTCTCAGGGGAGTCTTTGAAATGAGAAGCCCTGTGTTACAGTTGTATAGATGTACCTCTTGAGTTGAAGTGCAAACAATCACTTCTTGTGTGAAGGATCTTGTTGACTCTTTGAAATACTCCGACACTGCAACAAGCCTTATTAGCTGGCACTTTCCCCATCAATTTACACAATCAGGAGTATTTTGTTTCCATGGAAGGTGGTGTTATTTTCCTACACTTTGTCTTCCTTACACCTTTTGTGTAGCAGTAGATACTGTATTTCTCAGCAAAATATTCTGGATTGGAATTGGAAACCAGGGAAGTTGATGGGGCCAAAGGGGTCTGTTGTCCGGGGCCCAAAATTGGGTTTTAATTTCATTGCATGTATTGGATGGGGAGCCCTTTCAGATGTATTTGTCCTGGGCCCAGGAAAAAAAACCCCGCAGGCCTGCTGGCAACAGTTGATTATGTGACAATAGGGTAACAATGCTGTTGTTTTTTGGACTAAACCTCACCTTGCCACATCATGCCCACCTCAATGGCACAGCAAGCTGTGATAGTGATAGTAGTTGGTTGGCTATACTTGTGTGGGTGGGCTAAAGGAAGCTAGCCTGCGGGACTGCTGGTATGACCGACTGTAATCGTGGATCACCTGAAGGTCCCTGGTGTGTGCATGCGTGCGGGCGTGCATGCCTGCTGGCAGGCTAAAGCCAATTATCCGTGTGCTGCTCTTTGGGCCACTTGTATCGACTCCCCCGCTGCTTCTCGCTAATCAATGAGCTCCTACTAATGCCCTGCGCCTGTCTGGGCCTGCTGCGCTTTTTAAGAAGGTCAGGTGCTGCTGTGGGTGCTGCTCTCCCAATATTTACAGATATCACCCCCAACACACACATAGCATGCCAAAATAAGTGTTTACAGTTATGGTGGAGGTTTGTTGATCTCTGTGCAAGTTTACTGTTGCAAATGATCCCATTTGGTGATCCCACGGAGAAGAAAGGGGCTGTGCGTTTTTATGGATAAGGGACTCTGTACGTGGGTGGATAACTCGGGACTTAGTTTGTGCCAGGAGAGGAGAGATCTATTGCCCTCTCGCATCCAGATCAATTAGTTTGAAATTCAGTACATTAACTATTCAGTAAATGCCTCCTGTTTAGTCTATGCATGTGTGAAGAGCCGGGATGTAATTCAATTTATTGATGTCATCATCATTGCATTTTAAAATGCTGTGTCTGGAAACTTAATTGTTTATTTAATCTAGGATTGGATTTTTTTTTGTCATATTATATTGATATGAAAAACTAATGCCTGAAAATGTGTAAATGTATTAAAAACCCAAGCGTTCACATTTAAAGGGGCACAATGTAGGATAACGTTGTTTGCGCGGTGCCCATGGCATGCCTGTCTCAAAATCTACACAGTAATGAAAAATGCTGTTTAAATAAACTAGCTGTGAGAATGTTTTTCATCACGGAATGCCGGCAGTTGATACAAATCTTAATACGGTATGTAAAGCGATTTTTTTTTTTTTTTTTTTTTTTTCGTATAAAAAGTGTTTCCCACAACACTCGTATGGACCGCTCAGTCAAAAGTTGCACTTGGGGTTTTCTGACAGCGGACCGTGGAAGAGGTCGCGAGAGTCATCGTTCACCTACTAATGACTCAAATAAGGATCGTCTGACTCGGGACGGTGATTAATTAAACTTTTAATCCTACCTAGAGCCCCTTCAAGTCTTACAATCGTTTACCCTTCACCTTTGCTGCCATGTAGAATTTTAGGTGTTTGCGAAAATGCCATTGGGACATTGGTGATCATTCAGAAACCACATGCATTGCCTGCGAGGCGGTAATAAGTGCCCGGCCAGCCCTGTGCCACCGTCTCATGTTATGGTTCTAGAATGTTTAAGATGAGTTGCATAGCAACACCGGGCTTACCTCAGGGAAATCACCTCCTACCTTGACCACCCTGCCACACACACACACACACACACACACACACACACACACACACACACACACACACACACACACACACACACACACGCAAACAATTACAAATGGCTCCAAAACCCCTTCGAGCTCAGCTATAGGTTAGGCCAATAAATCAGGATGGAGAGCAGATTAGTCTGTCATGTAGGCTTAGATCATTCTCCTACTCCTCTTCTTCCAACTCCTCCACTGCTATGCTCTCTCTTGCCTCTTCCTCCACCTCCTCTATTCTTCTCCTCTACCTCCTCTACTCTTCTCCTCTACTCCCTCCTCCTCATGCTCCTCCTTCTCCTTCTCCTTCTCTTCCTTCTCCTCCTCTGCCATGCTCTCTCTCTTTCTTCTGCAAAAGATGACTTGCTGACTCAGTGCCGGAGTGCAGTCTGGGCCCAGTGGCTTCTCCATTTAATAACGCTCCTGCGATGGCTTCTACACACACACACACACACACACACACACACACACACACACACACACACACACACACACACACACACACACACACAACTGGTCATGCAGGGGTGACTTGGCCGAGAGATTATTTTGTTACTGTGAACGAGGTTACAGAGGTGGCGAGCACAACACGCAGTCTTGTCTGCCCCTCACCCCAACCAATCATAAGACTCAACCGATGGAGGTAACCTGTGTGCTCTGTGCACTTGCTCCATGGCCCCTTAACTCACGTCATTCCACTACTGGAACGTTGTAATAGTCACTGAAAAAACCTCACCACTATGACCTTTTATGGGCCTTTTATAATACATTACGACTTCGTCATTGCCATTCTGGTAACAGCTAATTTATAACAGGGACTGAGTCTTAAGGGGTGTAAGGTACTATTATGGTGTCAACTTCATGGGGTTATGGATTATTTGGTTTTATTGGGTGCTTGTAGGGCTGTAACGATACACTCACCTCACGATTCGGTTCGTATCACGACTTTTGACCTACGGTTCGATACACCCGACGATTTATGAAAGCCCTACCCTGACACCTGTGTTTTCGTTTAGTTCGGCGTGCGATGAGCACGGGGAAGGCTATCTTTTGTGTACCGCATCGCATATCGCATAGCCTCTAAAACCTAAAAACTTGTTTTTTCCTGGATGTTTCTGCCCTGCCTTGCACTTGTGAAGATTGCTGGAGTATAAATGAAATGGAGAGCCATACACTACAGAAACGGGAGTAATCGTGTGGACTTTGTATTATGTAGTGCATGTTAGACAACCATTTCCCCTGCTTAGCCCGATGCGGCTTCTTAACATTTGATTAGTTTGATCTGGTAGCCGCTATATATATAGAGAGAGAGAGAGAGAGAGAGAGAGAGAGAGAGAGAGAGAGAGAGAGAGAGAGAGAGAGAGAGAGAGAGAGAGAGAGAGAGGAGAGAGAAGAGAGAGAGAGAGAGAGAGAGGAGAGAGAGAGAGAAGAGGGATAGAGAGAAGAGAGAGAGAGAAGAGAGAGAGAGAGAGAGAGAGAGAGAGAGAGAGAGAGAGATGAAAGTAGTGCTGCTGGCCTGATTTAGCTGTGACTGCTGCCAGAACCTCAGTCCCTGCTGCTGCTGTAATATTGGGCCTGGCCCGAGAGCACTGTCGAATTGAAAGGCAAAGCTACAGTAGCCTCCCACCTTTAAATTCTTACTCTTCACTTTTCCTCACTTCTCTCCTCACCTCACCTCAGCTGTGTTTGAATACGCTAGCCAACTGCTCGCCTGTTCACGCCTCAAGTCTCTCCTCTTCTCCTCTCACGTTACCTCACCCCATGTGTGCACGGCTACGTTTGAAGACGTTAGCCTACAGCCCACCTGTTCACACATCCCTCCTCACTTCTCCTCTCTTCTCTTCTCTCCTCTCCTGTCCTCTCCTCAACTAACCCCACAAGGGCACTGCTGCATTTTGAAGATGCGAGCCTAGCCTAGCCTGTTCACACACCTCCAGTCCTCACATTCTTCCTCCTGACTTCTCTCCTCCTCTTCATCTCACCTCATGCCTTACTTCTCTCCTCTCCTCTCCTCTCCTCTCCTCTCCTCTCCTCTCCTCTCCTCTCCTCTCCTCTCCTCTCCTCTCCTCTCCTCTCCTCTCCTCTCCTAGTCATCTCCTCTCTCCACCTCACCAAACCCTGCCCACTTCGCCTCACTCTCCTGCCCATCTCACCGCCTTCCTCTTCCCCTCTGTGCATGACTAACTGGCATCTGGCAGTGAAAGCAAATGTGCATCCCCCTCGGCACCACAGAGCCATCTGAGAAATACCCCTTGCTCAAAATAATGGCCCTTGTCGTGACCTTCTGGCTTAAATGTCACTGCACTGTTATTTTTTTTTAATTTAACTGAGGCTTGCGTTTTCCCCTTCTGTCAGCCAGTTCCTTCACTGCCAGCTTCCATCCTTCCCACTTCTTTTGACATTCTCAACAGAATAGGAAGTGGAAGTGTGTGCGTGTGTGTGCGTGTGTGTGCGTGTGTGTGCGTGTGTGTGCGCGTGTGTGCGCGTGTGTGCGTGTGTGTGCGTGTGTGTGCGCGTGTGTGCGCGTGTGTGCGCGTGTGTGCGAGCGTGTGCGAGCGTGTGCGTGTGTGCGTGCGATGAGGTTATAGGTGGGAGATGCACCATCCATTTTGAGCAGCCCGTAGCATCCATGTGCTCTCCCACCACTCTCCCACCCCCATGCGCTCACCTACTGCACAGTAGCCAATTGTCCAGCACGGGGGATGGGTTGTGGACTGCTGTGAGGTGGGCAATGACAGGGGGCAGAGAGGCCGAAGACTATATTTTGGTTGGGATTTCAGTGGGGGGAAGGAGAGACAATTGCATAGGATAGAGTATGAAGTGAAGGGAGAAATGAAGTGGAGAGGTGAAGAAGGCTGTATCCATTTTGAATTGGTTTCAGTCAGTTTCATCTGGTTTGATCCAATTTCAACTGGTTTTCATTGAAGCATTTTGAACCAAACTAGTTTGATTCAGTGTCTGAACTGGTTTAAACCAAACTGGTCTGAACCGGTTTGAACTAAACCAGTCTGATTCGGTTTGAAGCAAATCAGTCAGTGTTGTTTTGTGGGAGCACTGACTGAGAAAGTAAGAATGTCATATCTTAATTGTAGCAGTATGGGTCAAGGACAGGTGTTAATTTGTGTAGCACTAAGGGGGGTTGTTGTGAGGGGGGTTGTTGATTTGTGGCAACAATGAAAGTGATGGAATGCCTTACTCACTGTATGGTTGGGGTATGAGGTATGAAGAGAGAGTGAAGAATATGTCTTTGAGGAAGAAGAGGAGAGGACTGTGTGGGTGTGGAGTGGGAGGCAGGTTGTGTGGTGGGAAGACATGAGCGTGGGGGCTAGGGGTGGGTGTTTGTATGATGTATTGAGCAAGGAGGAGGAGGAGGATGAGGGTTAATATTTCAGATGGGGGTAGTTTTGTTTATGAGCAGGGATGAGCCGTACGTATCAGGATGTGTGGGCGTGTGTCTTTAGTGTGGATGAGGGCTATATTTTTGGTGGTGGTGGGGGACAGGTTGGGGTGCGCTGTTTAGACGGTGAGCGAGGAGGATGGAGGCTATGTTTTGCTCTGGCCTTTCATTATCCCTGACAGCTCGGGCCCTGTCGTATTGACTCTTATAATCCATATCGACATGTTGATAAAGTCTCCACTGATGCGGAGGCTGCAAGAGAATGAGGAGAAGGAAAAGGGGAAAAAACTGTGAGGGGGGAACAAGAGAGAACATTTGTTTTCTTCGATGTTCTGATTAATTCAGCAATAAAAGTTTCCCATGCTTTATTTGGTTATTTATTTATTTATGTTTCTTATTATTGCTTATTTATTTATTTATTTTTATTATTCAATTTTTATTATTCAATTTTGTGGTTCTGCTTTGGAAATCTAGTATTTCCTGTGTTCATCGGGGAGAGTAGAGCACAGTGTGTGTGTGCGGAACAGTTAGTGTGTGTGTGACACGCAGCGCACGCTCTCAGATATTGTCACATTTCCCCCCTTCCTTGTAGATGAAAGAGGGAACCAAGTCTAAATCTGTAGCAGGGATCTTTTTCTGGAGGTCTGGCACTTTTGAGATGGTTATCTGCCCTGGATGTTTTCATGTGTAATCCTCTAGTATTTATTTTGGTAAGCGGAGGGCGGCCAGGCATACCTTTCCTCTGTGGAGGACGCTGGGAAACTTGTGGAGGAAGAAACTGTTCCAGCAACGACCCTCAGATATTAGATAACACGTTTCTTTTCGTTTAAGAGATCCCGTCAATTTGTGTGTCGAAGTTTATTTCAACCAACTACATTTTTTTGTAGGACTTTTTTTTTTAAATTACTGTCGTAATTGCTTTTATTTATTCATTTATGACTGATTTTCTATAATCTTGCCCAAGTATACATGGAAGGACTGGCAGTTAACTAATACTTAACTAATACTCACTGTGCAAACTTCTCTGCTCACACTTTTGTATTGCCTTTGCAAGTGTCAATCTTCTTTATTTTGGTAGCATTCCTATTCAGCAGCAGTACTTTCCATGAAGCAGAACAATTTCAACAAAAGTTTGACTCAAGACGTGACCCGTTGGCCAGCAATGCTTTGTTGCCACAGTTTTGCGTGATCAAAAGACTGGCACAAATAACCATTTGAACTTCAAACGTCTTCTGGAAGGAAACCTTAAATGAGCCATGGACGGCAGCCAAGGGGGTCATAGAGTTGCTGAGGATATACAACTTAGAAAGACCCGCTCTTGTCCTTTTTTAGTTCTGATTTATGGGAGCAAGTTCAGGAAACGGACCACAAAGAAAGGCGCACACGATGATTAGAGCTGAAATGTCTTCACTTTGTGGACACAGTTGAAGAAAGAAAAAAAACATGGACATCCGCCTCTAAAAGAATGGGTGCAGAACTAGCAAAGTCACATGAGAACTGAAAATAATGTCCGCGACTCCGTTTCTCTTGCTTTAATAAGAATGGGGCCTGAAATGTCACTATATCAAATTAAGAGAAACGGTAGCTTGGTGCCCAGGACCTTGTGGACACGGCCCAATAAATCCGAACTCACATGGATCGAGAGGGCAGTATGTCAAAGATGTATGAAGTTTCAATTAAATTTGTATTGCAAAAACACATCATTTTGGTGCAGGCCAGGGCTTACACTGCTTTCATAATAATCAGGTGGCATTTTCACGTAAGGGACAATCAGTATGACAAAGAGTATGTGGGCACACACACAGACACAGCACAGCACAGCACATGTAATTCCGTGTAGGTCTGCTGTTCTGCTTTTGGCCTCCGCTCCAGGTCAATGTGTTGCTGAAATTGCTTACATGCTTCTATTATGGCCGAAAGAGGTGAAAATCAGACTGCTGGTCCCAGCGTACAATAGCCGTCACACAGTTTTCTTTCAAATAAAAAATCGAGTGGCAATGCCTGGTTATTGCTTTTGACAGGACCGTGTGGGTAGGTGTGTAAGTGCAAAAGTCGTCAAGATTTGTGTGTGTGCGTGTGTGTGTGTGTGTGTGTGTGCGTGCGGTCATGTTCATGTACACACACACACACACACACACACACACACACACACACACACACACACACACACACACACACACACACACACACACACACACACACACACACACACACACACAGTGAGCTAGAGCTGCATGCGATTCCATGTGGGTATGGTACATGTTCATGCCCACATGCGCAAAGATCCAATTTGTGTTGTGCATGTGAAGGTTGAGGGACACACACACAAACACACACAAACACACAAATACATACATATACGCACACACAGCAGCTGCTGTTTGCAAAGAGTGTGCTTGGTTCAGAGTCAGACTGAAAAGAAATAAAAAACAAAAAAAGCCCCAAAACAAATAAAAGCTTCAGGGCGTGTAAATGGGGGCATTTTGTGCCTCATTGGCTTCCCGTTATGGCCCAGTAATGGGCGCCGCCTCCTCCTCCCACTGCATCTGTTAAGGTTACCACGTTTCCACTGCTGGCTCCGGAGCCACAAGTGATTTTACTTCCATGTGTCTTTCTTTCCTTCTCCTGCCCCTTTTTTATTTTTTTTGCTCTCTCTGCGTCGCTCTGTCTCTCAATGTCATGCTTCTCCTCTTCTCCCTCTCTTTCTCTCTCTCTCTCTCTCTCTCTCTCTCTCTCTCTCTCTCTCTCTCTCTCTCTCTCTCTCTCTCTCTCTCTCTCACACACACTTTCACCTGCACTCTTTCCCTTCAAGAAAAATCCATTATCAAGCATAACATGTGCACTTTTTTTTATTTCCTGGAGTGCATTTTTGCTGTCAGCGGCGGCTCTTCACCAGTTTGAAGAGGCGCATTTTGTCTCCAAGCACCTCTTACAAGGAGCCAGGCTACTCCATCTCTCCCAGTGTGTCCCTGCTCATTTTGCTGGTGTTGGCATATTAGTGGGTATGGGGGGCTAGAGGAGTGGATAGTGGGGATATGGGCAGGCAGAGGGGGATTGTGGGGGATATTGGTGGTGGTGATGGTGGAAAGTGGGGAACGAGCACTTAAATCTGTCCACAGGAGCTGCCTCTGAAACATGTTACACGGACAATTCACTTCACACATTCTCTCTCTGCAACCTCACACACACACACACACACACACACACCACCACACCTCTCTCTCTCTCTCTCTCTCTCTGTCTCTCTCTCGCTTTCTCTCTCCTTCTCTCTCTCTCTCTCTCTCTCTCACTCACCCTTTCTCTCTCTCTCTCTCTCTCTCTCTCTCTCTCTCTCTCTCTCTCTCTCTCTCTCTCTCTCTCTCTCTCTCTCTCTCTCTCTCTTTCGCTCTCTCACAATTTTTTTTTCTCTCTCTCTCTCCCCAGCAGAAAGCGATTCGCTGTCTCCTCGGCTGTCAAGCGTAAGGCTCCGACACCTCCGTCTCCTGGCTGCAGGGGCCCTGGTGAGGAAGAAGATGAAGATGAGGGCTCCTCGGCACTCTCCTTGTATTTTCACAGCAGGCGCCCCAGCACCTCTACCACCACCACTGCCGCTGCCACTGCCACTGCCACTGCCACTGCTGCTGGGAGCTCTGCTGCTGGGAGCTCTGCTGCGTGCGTGTCAGACTCTAAGGAAGACGATGTGGAGGTGGTGGAGGTGAGGTCTCCACGTGGGAAACGGGCCCGAGGCTCCTGTAACAGAACCCTCACCTTCAACGCCTCACAACAGCAGGTGTGTGTGTATCTGTGTTTGTGTGTTTATAATCAGGACTCTAAATTAACTTTTATCATCACCAGCCACAATAGCTAATATACGTTTATCTTGCTAGCAAAGCACACACCAGCATTTGGCTGGTTGGCTGGTGTTAATTTAGAGCCCTGTTTATAATAATAATAATGATAATAATAATAACTTATGCGTTTTTTTTATAGCACCTTTCTTGTAATCCAGTGTTTCTCAAAGTGGGGCGTAAGCCCCCCTGGGGGGGTGCGGAGGCATCTCAGGGGGGGCGTGTGACATCTGATTTTGGGTTTTTTCCCCCCAAGGAAATTATTTCTTGTCTCGCCAATAAGTCAATAAGTTCAAAGCCCTCACCAACATTATATTATTAATTGTCATGAATTGGAAATGAACACACATCTGCATTCGACTGCAGTCCCTCTTTGTTTAATCTCCACCCGTCACCTTTCCTTTGATTCTGCGCAGCGATTGCAAAATCAGTCTGCAAGAGTAATGCTGTTGCTTGGGGGTGGGGGGGCTCGGAAGTATTGAGACCCTCTGAAGGGGGGAATGATGGAAAAAGTTTGAGAACTACTGTTGTAATCCAAGGTTGCTCTACAAAAGGACATTGGGCTAGGGAATTGAGGAGAGGGGAGGGAAGAGGGTGTGTGCGTTTGTGCGTCACGTTTAAGCTGTGTGGGTGTGTGTCTGTGCCCATAGTATGTGTGTCTGTGTCTTTGCACTCAAGTGTACGTATGAGATGGCGTTTGTTCTCATGAGGTGCAAGAGGTTAGACTGTGTGTGCTCAAATCATGAATTTCCGGATAATGAAGTTTACCCCGACCTTCATTGTGTGTGTTAGCTCAGCCATGACGCTGTATGAAGTGTGTGTGTGTGTCTGTGTGTGTGTGTGTCTGTGTGTGTGTGTCTGTGTGTGTCTGTGTGTGTCTGTCTGTCTGTGTGTGTCTGTCTGTCTGTGTGTGTGTCTCTGTGTGTCTCTGTGTGTCTCTGTGTGTCTCTGTGTGTGTCTGTGTGTGTCTGTGTGTGTCTGTGTGTGTCTGTGTGTGTCTGTGTGTCTGCGTGTCATGCACTTGTGCTGTGTGCTCTAAGTATGATTTGTGGGATAAAAATGTGTACCTTGACTTTGACCTTGCTTATGTGTGTGTGTGTGCGCGCGTGTTTGTGCGTGTGTGTGTGTGTCTGGGCAAAGCAGAAGGCTCGGGATCCTAATAACTTCACCAGCATCCATGTGAAAAAGGAGACGACGGAGTGCGACGTCACAGACCACGACAGTGAGGTTGTGCTGCCGTCGCAGTCGCCACGGCAACCGAAGGGCCCCAAGAAGGTGGGCTCGGTCCTCACCGACTTCTTCCTGAAGCAGCCGAACACCTCCTCTGCATCATCAGGCTCTCCAAAGCCCAAAGCTTTGGTGATGGTAAATGTTTACCACTGAGTCCACTTTGTTAAGCTGTGTGTAGACCATAAACGACCTCCCTGACCAAGGTAGCTGAGGTCGCTGAAGAAGTTTCGCCATGAATTCGCTTTATTCGCTCTGGGTGTGACATTGACATGTTTGATTTAGCTAATCACAGAACGGCTCTGGGTTGACAGCCGAGGACCCTCCATATAGAAATAATGACTTCCGTCACTCAGCTAGTGTTGGTCGCTGGGAAACTCCAACTCCCATTGTAATTGTGACACAGCACTCCACAACACACAAGTGCACACTGCACACAACGCAATTGCATTCACGCCTCAGCCGTGCAAGGGGGAAGCCCCCTATGACGCCCCAATGGAGCGCCCAATGGGGGGGAGAGCACTGGTGGGTCGGGAGTCGAAACGGCAACCTTTGGGCTACAAGTGTGACATCCTAACTTAGCCATGGCTGCCCTGTCTATGGATAGCTGCTGAACATTTACTGCTAGAGAAATATTGTTGAACAGCTTAACATTTGTGTCAGTGGAAATTGGTGACACTATATTTGTGATGACAATGCAGCAGGCCCAGACCCCATCCAGCCACCGAACCACCCCAGCACCCTTTGGTTCCCCAGAGGCAGAGGAGGAGGAAGAGGAGGCTTTTCAGCCCACAAGGTCCTTCAAGACCAGGGGCCAGGTGAAGGTGAAGAAGGTAAGCTTGTGGGTGAAGTACTTAAATGTATGCCTGTTGCGTACCTACCTGCTTCTTCTGATTATATTGAACAAGGACTTGTCAACAAACGGAAGCAAAATTCCCCATGCACTTGTTCACATCTTCACCTATCGCTTTACCGCTGATTTAAGGTTCATAATTCAATAAATGTATAACCATGTCAACACAGTTGGTGAGAAGCAGCAGTGGCCCTCAAGAAAGAAACATATTTTCAAAAGTTCAAGGATTCCATGCACCCCCTCTAGGTGCTGGTAAACGCAGGAGTGTTCAATAATTCATAATTCAATTCATAATTCAATTCAAAGGGAGTTTACATCACACTTTTGACTTTTTGCTCATTTATTCAGAGCGAACAGCGCGTTTTGACTCTGTGAGTCATCAGGTTTGCTCAGGAGTGAACTTCTTCTCTTTGAAAGAAATGTCTTTGGTTTGGTCTTGCCAGAGCCATGGAATTCAGAGTAGTGACAACCGGGGTTGCTTGTCAACAGGAACTCGGTTGATGACATAATTCACTTAGATTCAAATAATTGTAGCCAGCAGCTTATTTTTGCTTGAGACTAACACGGCAAGCAAAATATGACATAAAAACGAATTCAAATGAACTATCTTTGAACTGTCAATGGCGATTTGTATTTCACAGGGCGTCATCTTTTTGTAAAAAAAAGCTCCAAAAAAACTTACTTCCATGGTTCTGGATCTTGCCATCCTCTAGGAGCAGCCTACCACTCCCCTAGACTCCGCGCCCAGAGCCAGAAGGGAGCCGAAGCCCCGGCGGGGCAGGCCACCGACCCGCACCTCTAGTCAACACACCGCCACCCCACTCAGTGCCACCGAGTCGCAGTCACAGACGGAGGCATCGCAGACTGCCAGCACCTCTACCTGGGTACAGATCAATATATGTTTATTACATGTTTTGTTTTTGTGTTATATGGTCTGTAAAGTGTCTTCTTATCATTATTATTATTATTATTATTATTATTATTATTATCATTAGGTCAAGGAGGAGAAAGCGGAACAGGACGTCTTCAGCCCTCTCTCTGCTGGTACTCTCTCGGGCAGCACACCTGTAAATAAAGGTAGGTACTCTACAGTGTTACGTTTGTCAGCCTTCTGTCTTTTATTTCCCATCTCAACCAGGGCTGCGTTTCCCAAAAACGTAAGCCGAACTTAGGCTGCCGAAGTAGTGCTTAAGTATGAGGTGCCCCTCATCACTAACAGTTTATACATACTATAATTTTATTGGACTACATACAATAATTCTTTATTGCACATGCACATGCAAATTTATAAACCAAACGTCATCTTCCTTTGCTTTCCCTGAATTACAGAATTAGGGGTGATGAGACTGGGCTGTCGTGCTAAAAATAAAGTCTATCGTGGTTTTATATTTCACGATGCAAATGATTTACAGCTTCCCATCCTTTCTGGCAGGCAGCTGGGATCGGTTTGTCTTAACTTTCTAGGTCAAAGAAGAGCCTTGCCTGACAACACCGATTTGGGTTTGTCACTGATGCTTCAGTGATTCCCACAGAAAAAGATAATAGTAGAAAGTGTGTGTGTGTGCGCGCGCGCGCGCGCGTGCGTGCGTGCGTGCGTGTGTGTGTGTGTGTGTGTGTGTGTGTGTGTGTGTGTGTGTGTGTGTGTGTGTGTGTGTGTGTGTGTGTGTGTGTGTGTGTGTGTGTGTGTGTGTGTGTGTGTGTGTGTGTGTGTGTGTGTGTGTGTGTGTGTGTGTGCGAAAAAGATAGAAACCTCTGCTAAGGAAACCTCTGCTTCTGCACATATTCATGTAGTATTATCAGAGTCATTTGCAGACAGGCTGCAGCCAGTGTTAAGGCTCTCCATCTTTCCCACCAAGAGTTGAGGCACAGGCTTTCCATTGCTCGCCTCACACAACTATTCGGAGTATGCGAGATTAACAAACAATTCTGCCTTTCTCATCTGGCTTTGGCATTTAAGTCACGTCAAATTCTCTTGGGGGTTCACAGTTGTTTAGTTCACGCAATGTTTTATGGCATTTATTGGTGGTTTGTGTGGTTTCCAGGTTTATTTTTCCACCTTCATACGGTATTTCCTTTTTAGCATTTCACTGAGGGAACTGCATTGCACCACCTGTAGGGAATGCAAATCTATAAACTGTGGCACTCGCTGAGATAAATTGCGCCAAATGTCCTCATTGCTCTCAGTTATTATTTTCATAACATAATACTGGGAACAGAATGCAAATAGTTTCAAGTTTCACACCTGCGCTTGGCATCATGTGACATTGTACTAGAGAAAAGTAAGCTACCTGATCATGAAAGTTATTATTACATTACACTTGGCTGACGCTTTATCCTAAGTGGCTTACAGTTATTTAGGTACAGGGTATTGGTTGCTGGCTCTGGAGCAATGTGGGGTTAGGTGCCTTGCTCAAGGGCACTTCAGCTATGGATGAAGGTGCTGGTAAGGGTGGGATTTGAACCTGCAACCCTCTGATCTACAGGCCGTTGAGCTATGGCTAAAAGTTATCTCACGAGTTGGCGTGGTAGTAGTAATAGTACTGGAGATGGTAATCATAGTAGGATCAGCAGAATCTGTATGAATAGTAGCAGCAGCTGTAGTAGGACGATATCAATATTATTACCGGTAGTCGTCGACCATCTCCATCAGCCCTACCCTGTGTAATTCTCATTAATGAATAGTCTGTACACATAAATCTGCATCGCTCTTGTGTCTAATAGAAATGTGAATGAACCGTTGTCCAGTGCACTCTTATTGCAAAGTAATGAAGGATAATCAACACAACTTGCTGTAGTCTCCTGCCTAATGGAAATATAATTGAAATGCTTTTTGCAGTGGTTCACGTAATAAGTACTGATCAACACTTCAAAGTGGTATCCTGCCTAAAGGAGAGCCAAACGGACCGTCATGCTGTACTGTGGCTTTATGACATTATACAAAATCATATCCCTATATCGCACTGTAATGAATGATGCTCACCACTCTTCTCTGCTATCTTCCCCACTGTAATGGAAAGCTAAACGGCCCACTGTCATGTGGACATTATCATTCATTATTCTGTCGTAGCATCATTATTGCACGGTAATGAGTAATGACCAGCACGTTCCTCCACTGCTGTCGTGCTGAATGGAAAACTAAACGGACCATCATGCGTCCTGGCGCTTGGCTTTGCTTGGCTTGGCTTGGCTTGGCTTGGCTTGGCTGCCATTCCCCTGTGGAAACATGCGGCCATGGAATTGCCATCAGCCCCCAGGCGATGCACTCACACCGAAGCCACAGCAGGGCCAACAGTGGCAGTACAGACAGCTCTGGTCTGCAAAGATACAGGCGAAAAGGATGACATTTTAGTAAACCATATCAGAGCTATGCATTTTAACTTCACAGATTTTTTTAGGGTCATTTTTGCCTTTATTTCAATAGGACAGTGTGATGGATGACAGGAAGTGAGATGGAGATAGAGGGGGAAGTCTTTGTAAATGACCCGGGCCGGAATCAAACCCAGGTCACCACTGTAGCAGTGCAGTGCCCAGCTGACTAAGCCACGGCTGGGCCAACCTAAGAAGTTTGTTAAGAATGTTGTTTGTGGTTATGATATCAACATCAGGTGCTCTCAGCAAAGCCACAGCAGGGGCAGGCGGCAGAAACAGCGATGGCCTGTAAAGTTACAGGAGGAAAGCTGAACTTCTGCTCCGCCATTTTGGCTGTACATTTACATTACATTACATTACATTTGGCAGCCGATTTTTAACCAAAGCGACTTAAAATCAAGGACAGAATCATAGTCAACTTCACTAGCAGATATAAAGTCACATGAAATATACAGAGCAGCAAGTGCAGATGCTAAGTAGGTTCTTTTTTTATTGAAGTACATTAGCACAGGGTTAAGTAGAGTACACACACAAACACATCATGCCATAGAGTCTGGCTTGGGACTGGGGCAGCTCAAGCATTAGTGTAATTTAAAGTCACAAAGAGAAGAGTCTTTACTTGCCTCTTTATTTGGCATGAGTTGGCAAAGAAAAGCATGGGTGATTCCAAAAATGTTGACGCAAACCTAAACCAAAAATACTGAATCAAACAAAGATATCGCAAACCACGCCCACTCAATGCAAAAGTGTGTGCTCAAGTTGGGTCTCCTAAGGGGGCGTTGTCCCCTACTTCTTCTTCTCTTTTTGAGGTGTTTGCGCAAGACGTGCGCTACCGCCATCTACAGCGCTAAGGGGACTTCATTGATTTTCAACCTCAGGACTCCGAAGGTCTCCTAACCGAAGGTCTCCTAAAGGGGCGTTCACCCGACATAAAGTGGATACCGGAAAGGAAACAAAATGACGCTTCTTGGTTACATCCACTTTCTTTGCCTAAACTTTGTTGAGCAACTGTTTTCTTTCTTTGGGCGGGGTCATGTGAGCACCCCTCAGGCTCTGTATTTTTGGTGGAGCTTCATGAGGGGCAGCAACAGCTCTGGCGTAGAGTTGGAGGAAAAAAGTTCAATTTCTGTTGAGTTGAGTCATTTTGTCCTGTTCTGAAAAGGTTAAAAAGATTCAGTTTTCATTGATTGGGTGAAAGCTTAAGGAAACACTGATGCATATCGTCCCTTTGGAGAGATGCTAACTGAAAGTTTGTTGAGCCAACTTTATGCCATTTTATTCATGCTAATGACTTGCTATGAACCCTCAGGGCATGTCCTTCTATTGAAGCAGGTCTAGTCTAGAAGTTGGAGAAAAAATGAATTTCTGCTCAATTACATCAGCCCTATGGGATATTTTTTATTGAAAATCTATGGGAAATACTAGCACACATCACCCCCTCTCTCTCTCTTTCACGCACTCTCACACACACTCACACACTCACCCACCACAGGCTGAGGTGCAGTCATGCCCAAAGGTTTTGACGCCGACACAAGGTTTGTTGTACTTCTACAAACTGTGCGTCAGAATTTTTATAAATGTTACTGACTCATATTGTTTGGGGGATTATTTAGCTGTGTGATGTTGCATATTGCTGTGGTACGGCATTACCACCAGATGTAGTGTGTGCACGCAGCAGCAGCTCTGGCGTACAGTTGGAGGGGAACGCTGAAATTTCTGATCAATCATATAGCTTCTGGAAGGCTAGGGTGACCCTGACGGCTTTAACTTAAGTTTGTCATGGAAACTTTCAGCATCAGCTTTTCCAGTATGGCCAGACCACATACATATTACTGTGGGTTGGTATGTTATTGCCATCAGGTCTCAAATGTCACATATCAAAAGTAACAGCAAAACTAAATTTTAACTGTTTAAAAGCCTGGCAAATTTTAAAATGTCCCCCTCTGCCATCCTTGGGTAAATAAGAACTGCTTATTACTCAGAACAAGGCTGAAAGGCTGTTTGTAAGCCTACGGTTTTGCCCGTGAGGGTAAGACAGACTCCTTCTAATAAGGAAAAGAGATGGCTAATGTCAGGTTCACCCTTCTAGTTATCACATGTTCACCTGTGCTGACCAAAATGGCAAAGTCCAGTCAAGTCACCTTTTATTGTCAGTATCTTCATATGCACAGGTCATACAATACAAGGAAATTGAAATTATGTTTCTCTCTCTATACCATGCCAGGACATAGACATACACAGGACTGACATACAGACTGACACAAAAGTGTGAGACGGGTCAAGTAATCGTGATGAACCAATAGCAATGAACATTTAACATTGATGAGTAACAGTGATGGACCAGTGACAAACCTGGAACAATACAAATTCAGTGGTCCTCCGTATGCACATGGAAAGCAGCAAAAATTGTGAGTCGAGCAGAGGACAGTAACGTGGCCAGTGGCAGTGAGATGGGCAACACTTAGACACGGAGGAAAACCACAGTCAGCTAGGGGTTGAGGGAGAACTCCAAGATCTCTGTAAACAGTGTAGTGCCTATGTAAATTGTAATATTCACACTGTAATTATGATTTGTGTATTGACATAGTGTTTACAATATAATTGTTGGGATAGGTGTCACTTTTCAGGAAAGAGAAATGAATGTTCTGTTTTCAGTTCATGTCATACAGAAAGGGGGCGCTGACACCATTCATGTTTTTGGGGATTTGGGGGAAGAAGAGGAGGAAGTGGGGAGATGAGGAAGGGAGCCCTGATGAGAGACAATATGCAAAACGGGCTGAGTAAAAATAGACTTTATTACTGCTACAGAGCAGTTGATATGTGATTCTGTGAAATAACTGTTTCCTCTTCTTCAAAGAGACTGTTTTTGCAAATACTATACCGTTCTGAAACGGAACTGTTGTGGCAGAAGTTCGTTGTTTAAATCTGTCAGCTAGTTTCACCGGCACCAGTGAGTAAGCTAGCTTTGCCTTGGACACGGTCGGACGGAGGCGTGACTTGCAAGTGATCATCACGTTCGAGGCTTGAAGGTGGAGGATCGCTGCGAGGGGGAGACAGACAAGTGGACATCGGATGCCTGCAGCGTTGCATACCTGGGTACTCGTGAGTGAGGTCTTTTCCATGGCTACGGTCGCTTTGACTGGGCAAGTTGTCTACATTGTTGAGCTCCAACTAATGCGCGCCAACGTATTGAATGTGCACCAACGTTACTGGCCAGTATAATTCCTGGGTCGCTGGGACTTTGTTTTTTTCCTTGATTAGGTGGACTTTTAAGGGTTTGAGGTGAAAAACTTCGAGTGATCATCTATTGGGTTATCACTGTGATTCACATTTATTTGTTAAGTCAAGTCAAGTCAAGTCAAGTTTATTGTCAATTTCTTTACATGCACTGGTCATACAAAGAATTTGAAATTGCGTTTCTTGCTCTCCCATGCAGACATAGACTAATCTAGGTAAGGACATAGACAGTATAGACATAGACAGTACTCATACATGGACATAGACAGTATGGACGTAGACATTGCTCATACAGACATTTAAAGTGCAAGACTGGACAACAGAAGACTTGTAGAGAACATACATTAAGAGGAGGTATTTTGTTGTTCTTTTTCTAAAAGTCCTTTATAGCGTTCTGACATAGTAATAGTAGCATTTGAAGATAAAACGCTGTCTGAGTATATATTTAAATGATAATTAAGGCATATAGTGTGCCATTTACATGTTGAAAGGTTCATGGTATTATTTTGAGTTGATGTGCCTAACCTCAGTGACTATTTTACTTAGAGTAAAACAATGAGCCTGGTCATTGGGAGGGCTACATTTGTGGGGGCTCGTCCGGGATACTTTATTGTGAACCTTGAAAATGTATTTGTTTTGCTGTTCAGCGTGAATTATTTTGTTACTTTCTACAACCAGAACTGATTTTTTTCTCTATATTTTGTTGTGGTGTTGAATATAAGATTCATAACATTGAGATACCAATATGGATGCAGACAAAATTATCGCATGGTGTGATGATAAAGTTATCTCAGTGCAGCATTCCATTGTCCTAAGTGAGATACCCCTTGACACGTCTGAGGCTGATATTTACAGGGCTTTAGACACAGTGAAGGGCATTGGGAAAACAAAACTACGTGACCGACGTCATGATGACACTGGAAACAAAGAGTTTGTGTTAGTGGAATGCTCTGTTCAGCTGTCTAAAATTGCTATTCCACCTCAGGTAGGAATTCTGGATGAAATAGGTCCATGGCCTGTACAAGTAGTCAGTGAAACACCACACTCTCCACCCAATCAAAGTGATGACTTTAATGCCAAGCTGCTAACTTTCCTTCAGCAAGAGGGGAAATCTTTGGCTGATGTCCAAACTGTAGCCTCACCATCACCCACCCTTAGTACTGACTTAGTTGGAGCTATTAATGCATTAGTGCAAAAATGCCACATTGCCCCAGCTGCTGAAGCCCAAGGTGTAAGGAAGCTACGCACTTTTTCAGGGGTAATTCCTACACCTAGTGGTGAAGATGAGTATGACACATGGGCTGAACAAACCTCTCATATCCTGGAAGAATGGCAATGCACTGATTCTTTGAAGAAACAGAAGCTGGTGGAATGCCTACGGGGACCTGCCTCTGATATTGTGAGATTTGCCAAGATTGACAAACCCTCAGCTACATGCTCTGATTACCTCAATGCTCTTGAAACTGCATTTGGCAACACAGAAAGTGCATCAGATTTGTTGGTCAGGTTTCAAAGTACATTTCAGCAGGACGGGGAAAAACTCTCTGCATACATACTGAAACTAGACAAATTGCTGCATGTGGTGCTTCGCAAAAAGGGAATTGAGCGCTCCGACATGAATCGACTTCGCATACAGCAGATCATTCGAGGTGCACTTCCCAATGACATGATAGCACTCCGCCTACGCATGACCCACAAGCTCCGAGACCCAATTTCCTTTGCGGAGCTTCTTAAAGAGGTACGAGAAGAAGAGAATATGGTCTACAACCGCAGTACAGCTAAAGCAACTGTATCTTTGTCTTCTGTGCCCCCTGTCAATGTGCCACCGTGTGACCCAGACATTGAGCAGCTAAAAAAGGAAATCACATGCCTTAAAAACGAGGTGACACGGCTGTCGTCAGCGACAGTCTGCCCAGCACAATCAGAGCCTACAAAAACACGCAGCTTAGCTGCAGCCACCCCTACAGCTAACAGAGCTCTACCAACTAGAGTAGCTGCTTCAGCAAACCTTTTCTGTTACAAATGTGGCGAAGAGGGCCACTTCAAACGCGAATGCCGCAATGAAGAAAATCTGCGCAAAGTTAATCAGCGTCTAATTAGACAGACACGGCCAAAGGGAAACCAACCCGGGGCACAGGGGGGGAACGGCCTGTAGCTCCGCATCAAACACGTTCCACAAAGTGCAGAACACTGGGACCAAGCAAAGCTGCAGTTCCATCTGGGTTAGTAGGGCCTACCTCTATACTTCCTGTCCAAATAGAGGGTATCTACGCTAAAGCTTTGCTGGACAGTGGGTCACAAGTTACTCTTCTGTACAGATCTTTCTATGAAAAATACCTGACGCACTTGCCATTAACTCCTATTGAGAATTTGGAGATTTGGGGGTTAAGCAGCAACAGTTACCCATATGATGGCTGTTTGTCTGTGCAGCTTGAGTTTCCAGGATCTGTTACAGGGGTGACTGAGACCATAAATGCACTTGTGTTGGTGTGCCCTGACCCCATCATGAAGGGTGAAGTGTCAATATTAGTCGGAACAAACACCTCTGTGGTGAAGAAACTTGTTGAGGCATGCAAAAACAAAGTAGGGGGAAACTTTCTTACAACCTTACCTGTCCATCCAATGATGAAAGCTGCTTATGAGAATGCTATGCTGACAGCAAGCCAGCCAGCCGACACAGAGCGGGGTATTGTCTGGTTTACGGGCAATAAGGCAGTGACCTTACCTCCTGGGAAGTCTACACGACTAGCAGGAGTCCCTAGGTATCCACAGCAAACCTCTAGCAGTCTGATCCTTGTGGATTATCCGGAAGAGACACATTTCCCCGAAGAACTACTCGTCAGACCTGAAATGCACCCTGTTGATGATTTACAGTCCCAACGACTCACTGTAACAATCCAGAATGTCTCTGCCCATGCAGTCACCTTAAGGAGAGGTACACCCATAGCCCACATTTTCCCAGTGGAAATGGTATCACCTTCAGATTTTCCCGATACGAGTGACTTTGAGAGTCAGCTTACACCAGAGTCATTTGATTTTGGAGACTCCCCAGTCCCTACAGAGTGGAAAAATAGATTGGTGAAGAAGATGTTGGCGCGAAGTGATGTTTTCTCACAACATGAATTTGATGTGGGCTGTGCCAAGGGTACAAAACACCAAATCAGAGTGACTGATGATAAACCCTTCAGGGAAAGATCCCGTCGGCTTGCGCCAGCTGATATCGAAGATGTGAGACAGCACCTAGCTAAATTGAAGAATGCCGGTATCATTTCTGACTCACGGAGTCCCTATGCCTCCCCCATAGTAGTTGTGAGAAAGAAAAATGGGCAGATAAGAATGTGTGTGGACTATAGGACTCTAAACCGGCGAACAATTCCCGACCAGTACACAGTACCACGAATCGAGGATGCTCTGGCCTGCCTTAGTGGGAGCAAATGGTTTAGTGTATTGGACTTAAGGAGTGGGTACTATCAAATCCCTCTTTCTGACGACGACAAGGAAAAGACGGCATTCATATGCCCTGTTGGGTTCTTTGAATTTGAGAGGATGCCACAGGGAATAACGGGCGCTCCTGCGACCTTTCAGCGCATTATGGAAAAGACAGTGGGGGATATGAATTTGTTGGAGGTCCTAGTGTATCTTGATGACCTCATCATATTCGGAAAGACTCTGGAAGAACATGAGGAGAGGCTCCTCAAAGTCCTTGACCGTTTGAAGGATCAGGGGTTGAAATTGTCCTTGGATAAGTGCAAGTTCTGCCAGACTTCAGTCAGCTACGTCGGACACATTGTTACACCTGATGGTGTTTCTACTGATCCATCTAAAGTAGATGCAGTAAGCTCTTGGCCCCGACCCTGTAATGTGACTGAGTTGCGTTCCTTTTTGGGATTTTGTGGATATTACCGGAGATTTGTAAAAGATTTCTCCCAGGTAGCTTTCCCATTAAACCAACTGCTTCAGGGTTGTGTAAATAAGACAGGGACACAGAAGACTAAAATGAAAACTGATGAAAAGGTGTACTATAGTGCTTCAGAGCCATTTGGTGACAGGTGGAATGAAGACTGTGAGATCGCCTTCAATGACCTGAAAGCAAGACTAACCAAAGCTCCAGTTTTAGCTTTTGCAGACCCACAACTCCCCTACACCTTGCATATCGATGCTAGCTGTGAAGGCCTAGGTGGGGTTCTCTACCAAGATCAGGGCCAGGGGCTGCGTCCAGTCGCTTTTGTGAGTAGAAGCCTCACACCTTCAGAAAAAAACTATCCTGTGCATAAGCTGGAATATCTAGCATTAAAATGGGCAGTGGTTGATAAACTCCATGACTACCTTTATGGTGTCAAATTTGAGGTTCAAACGGACAACAATCCGTTAACATATATTTTGACAACCGCCAAACTTGATGCCACAGGACACCGCTGGCTAGCGGCCCTATCACTTTATGACTTTAGTCTAAAGTACCGCCCTGGAACACAGAATACCGATGCGGATCCGCTTTCTCGGCGTCGCCACCCAAATGCAATGCAAGACGATTGGGTACACATCACCCCCTCAGGTGTTAGGGCTATGTGTCAACAATCAGAAGTAAACCAGCCGACCTGTTCGTCAAATCATCGAGTCTTTGGTTGTTTGGGTGTCACTGTGAAGGCAGTTCCACGGGCATGCTGTAGCCTAGCCACATTGAACACTGCTCCGCTTCCCACTTTGAGCTCGACTGACCTGTCCGCTGCTCAGAAAACAGACCCATGCTTGGGTGGATTATGGGAAGCCGTTCAAAGTCAAGATCCTAGAAGAGTCAAGAGAACCCACAAGCACATTCCTTTGCTGATGAAAGAGTGGAAACGGTTGAAGGTGGAGAATGGAGTTATGTTTAGATATACCCAGCCCCCCAACAAGCCAAGTCGCAAACAGTTGCTACTGCCACAGAAATTTCAGCAGATTGCACTTGGGTCTTTACATGATGACTCAGGACATCTCGGCTTTGAGAAGGCTTATGCATTTGTAAGGGACCGATTTTATTGGCCTTGTATGAAAGCAGACGTGGAGGAACATTGTCGTACATGTGCCCGATGTGTTCAGAGAAAAACACTCCCCAAAAGAGTTGCTCCATTGTCTCACTTGAGTAGCAGTGGCCCATTAGACATGGTCTGCATGGATTTCTTATCCATTGAGCCTGACTCGAGCAATACTTGCAATGTTTTAGTCATTACAGATCATTACACAAGATATGCTCAAGCTTTCCCAACCAAAGACCAAAAGGCCGCCACTGTCGCCAAAGTGCTGTGGGAAAAGTATTTTGTGCACTATGGGCTACCAAGACGCATGCACTCTGACCAGGGCAGAGATTTCGAGAGTCAGCTGATTCATGAGTTGCTAGACATGTTGGGGGTGGAAAAATCCAGAACAACTCCTTACCACCCCCAGGGTGACCCTCAACCAGAACGTTTCAATCGAACATTGCTGGACATGTTAGGAACTCTGAACCCTAAGGAGAAGAATCAATGGAGCAGGCACATTGGACATTTAGTGCATGTTTACAATTGCAGCCAAAATGAAGCAACTGGCTACTCACCCTATTACTTAATGTTTGGGCGCGAAGCTAGGCTGCCAATTGACTTGAGTTTTGGTACTTCCTCTGATGGCTCTTCAACAAAATCATATCAGAGATATGTGAACAATATGAGAAAAGAGTTGAAAGTAGCCTATGACTTGGCTGAGATAGCTGCAGGAAAAAAGAATGATGGGAACAAAAGAAGGTATGATCAGAAGGTGCATTACTCGCATCTTGGACCAGGTGACAGAGTGTTAATTAGGAACCTTGGCCTGCACGGAAAACACAAATTGGCTGATAGATGGAGTCCTGTACCATACATTGTTGAAAGCCAGATGCCAAACTTGCCTGTGTTCCGGTTAAGGCCTGAGGAGGGAAATGGACCGCTCAAGACTCTGCATCGTAATCATATCCTCCCAGTGGGTCATAGACTTCGATTGTTACCTGCCACAGAGGTTGTAGAGGAAAAGCCCAAAAGAACTCTGAGGCCAAGAAAACAGACAGACGGACAACAGGTGGGTCCTACTTTGGCCAGGGATAGGCCCAGAGAAGTGGAGCATGGTAAAGATTATGAAAGCCCTGACAGTGAGGATGAAGAGTGGGAACCATGGGTTGGTGTGCCTTCGCAAAAGAGTCCTGGGGAGGAAACTGAACACACTCAAACCGACACCCTCAAATTCCATCAGAACCAAAATGAAACTGAGCCTCATGAAACTGAGAGTGCTGGAGACCCTGAGGCACCACATCTACCGACCCCAGAGCAGGTGGAAGGCTGTTCAGAGCCGGCTGAGGACTATGGCTTAGAGAGCCTATTTGGAGACACTACCCGTGCCCAGGAACACCCAGAACTTGGGGAACCTTCTGAAAGTCCCTCAAATGTAATGCCCTCAACTGAGGAAAGCCTTCAGAGTTGTCGAAGGTCTGAACGATCTAGAACAGCCCCAAAACGCCTAACATATGATGAGTTAGGTGAGCCCCAAATCAGGTCAGATTTGCCAGTCAGATTTTGTTCAACACTATACATGTGGGTGGGGAAGCCTCAGTGTAGATAGATCTGTGCTTCATGATGGAATTAATGGTGTGATTTTCCCTTGTGTCCTTATGCATCTTTCTCATGCTGTTCCTTTTATTTTGCTGTGTTATGGGGACATAACCTTCTTTAGTAGAGGGAGAGTGTAGTGCCTATGTAAATTGTAATATTCACACTGTAATTATAATTTGTGTATTGACATTGTGTTTACAATATAATTGTTGGGATAGGTGTCACTTTTCATGGAAGAGAAATTAATGTTCTGTTTTCAGTTCATATCATACAGAAAGGGGGCGCTGACACCATTCATGTTTTTTTGGGGATTTGGGGGAAGAAGAGGAGGAAGTGGGGAGATGAGGAAGGGAGCCCTGATGAGAGACAATACGCAAAACGGGCTGGAGTAAAAATAGACTTTATTACTGCTACAGAGCAGTTGATATGTGATTCTGTGAAATAACTGTTTCCTCTTCTTCAAAGAGACTGTTTTTGCAAATACTATACCGTTCTGAAACGGAACTGTTGTGGCAGAAGTTCGTTGTTTAAATCTGTCAGCTAGTTTCACCGGCACCAGTGAGTAAGCTAGCTTTGCCTTGGACACGGTCGGACGGAGGCGTGACTTGCAAGTGATCATCACGTTCGAGGCTTGAAGGTGGAGGATCGCTGCGAGGGGGAGACAGACAAGTGGACATCGGATGCCTGCAGCGTTGCATACCTGGGTACTCGTGAGTGAGGTCTTTTCCATGGCTACGGTCGCTTTGACTGGGCAAGTTGTCTACATTGTTGAGCTCCAACTAATGCGCGCCAACGTATTGAATGTGCACCAACGTTACTGGCCAGTATAATTCCTGGGTCGCTGGGACTTTGTTTTTTTCCTTGATTAGGTGGACTTTTAAGGGTTTGAGGTGAAAAACTTCGAGTGATCATCTATTGGGTTATCACTGTGATTCACATTTATTTGTTAATAAATGTAACTCTTGTTTATCATCATATAAAACGCTGTCTGAGTATATATTTAAATGATAATTAAGGCATATAGTGTGCCATTCACATGTTGAAAGGTTCATGGTATTATTTTGGATGTGCCTAACCTCAGTGACTATTGTACTTAGAGTAAAACAATGAGCCTGGTCATTGGGAGGGCTACAACAGGAAACGTGTCCCATACAACCAGAGGGATACACAGCATTGGGTGTGTGCATGCATGTATGCATGCATATGTACCGGTACTGTTTATGAAATGCGCTATGCAATTTGCCTGTGGATGCGTGCGTGCGTGTTAGTGTGCCTGCATGGTGTTCCATTTGTGTGCATTGCAACCTGTGGTGAAAATCGGCTCTGTGGGTGGTGTGTATTGTTTGCGTAAGGAAACTTGTGGTGCACAGACGTTAATGTACATGACCAATGAAATCATAGCACACATCTTCATGGTCTTGCTGAGGCGCTTTATTTGCCTGTTGAGCTGCTACCCAGTGTTCCTGCAGACTATGCATATAGCAATACAGTAGCTCCCAAACTGGGGGTTCGCTTTAGTATTGCAGGGGTGTCACACAGAGCAGAAACTGTTGAATATATATGCTTTCATATATATTTGGGAAACGCTTTATTAATATATAATTCAGCATATATATTTACTATATCCCTTTCTCAGAACAGTCATAATACTCTTTCAGTACTTAACAGTGAATCAAATAGCTGACGTCTTTCTGTTTACCATTATCACGTCTTTACCGTGGTTGTTAGCGGAAGCACCACAGGTGTCTTCAGCGGTTTGCCTCACACAATTTTCCCCCCGACGCCCCTGAAGATAATCACAAAATCGCAGCTGATCGCTAGTCAGAGTCTCTGGGGTGTCTGACAGTGGCTAAATCGCCTCTCTGGGTGTTTTGAAAGTATCTGAATGGTTCTCTCATTAGGCTAGCTGATCGGCTGGACTCCATGTGAGATGCTTTGAAATTGATCCCCGCTGAATTTTTTGCCCATTTTTATTTCTATTTCAGCTGTTGCGCGGCTTAGACAGCGAAGGAGTATTTTGTATTTGAAGTAATCCTTCAATTTATCACTTCGTGCGCCGGGGGAGGCAGAGGGTGTAAAGAAAGAAAAAAAAGAAAGCAGATCATCTATTTTGCGTTGAAAAAACAGTTTAGTGCTCTTTAGGCACTTTTGCAGCGAATTAAATAGCTAATGTCTCTCTAAATAAAAAAAAGTGGTTTCAAATATTCAAATATGGTTTCAAATGTTTTGAGTATATTATATGGACAGCCGTGGCATGCTGGGATAGAGCTACAGGCTTGAAGCCTGACCTTTCCCTGATCTTCATGCTGCTGCAGGCAGGCGGGCAGGCAGGCAGGCAGGCAGGCAGGCAGGCAGGCAGGCAGGCAGGCAGGCAGCCCGCTCGCTCGCTGTTCTGGTTTAATGAGTACTTCACCTCAATGTGTGGTGTAAGTCACTAATTCATGGCTTGGAATATATACTCACCGACCAGTTTAATAGGCACATGTTTCTAACTGCTCAATGACACACATTTCTAATCAGTCAATCACACGGTGCCAACTCAATGCATTTAGGCATGTAGACATGGCCAAGACGACCTGGAGAAGACCTGGCACGGCATTCAGACTCCACCATCATCAACATCTAAATATCAATATATAAGTCTTGGTGAAAGGGAATCCAACACTGGATGGAAATGAATCCTGTGACATAGCAGGCACATTAAAGGCCTTCCAAAAACATATTGGAGTGTGTGTGTGTTATAAGCAGTCTGCATATTTGGAAAAGGAGGTGCTACTTTGAACCTCTGAATAGGCTGTAAACCCGTATAAATTGTGGTCATTATTGGCCATCCCAAATAAATCAATCTCTGTGTGTGTGTGTGTGTGTGTGTGTGTGTGTGTGTGTGTGTGTGTGTGTGTGTGTGTGTGTGTGTGTGTGTGTGTGTGTGTGTGTGTGTGTGTGTGTGTGTGTGTGTGTTTGTTTGTCTTAAGTGGAGTGTCCGGTGTGTGAGGTCCCGATCCCGACTGCCCACATCAACAGCCACCTGGACTTCTGCCTGAGGGGCGCCGGGAAGAAGGAATCCCTGAGGAGAAGGTACCAGAGAACTCTCTCTCTTTCGCTCTCTCTCTTCCTCTATACTCTCTCTCCTTCTGTTCCTCCCCCTCCTCTTTTTCACTCTCACTCACTCACTCACTCACTGACTCTCACACACACACACACACACACACACACACACTTTTATGCTCTCACACAAACGCACACCCAACCACACACAGATCCACATAGTGCATACACGTATGTACTGTGTAAAATACATAATCACATGCATACACACACAGTACGTATTCACAGACACTCTCTGTCTCGCTTGCCCATCAAGAGTAGATTTTCCCATTAACTCCCTGCCCCCCCCCCCCTCTCTCTCTCACTCACGCACACGCACACACACACACACACCACACACACACACATACACACATACACACACACACACACACCTTCATGTTGTCACACTAGCTTTCTCCCCCATTAACTGCCTGGCCTCCTCTGTTGCCCACTGTGCACTATCTATGAAGCCGCACGTTCTGCTGATCAGGGCTCGTGCAGCGCTTGCTCTTTGATCCCTGATTGATTGACAGGCCAGTTGATTTGATTGCTACCCGTGCTTGGCACGCGAGAGCACAGCTAGACCGATAAGTTGGGTGTCAGCTGTGCAATTCTGCCCTCCCTTTTTCTCCCCGCCTTGGTGTTTTTTGTAGCACGGAGGGGAAATTAAAGGAGATGTGTCACAAGCTTCTGGCCTTTTAATGAATAGATAAGTAGATAAATAAATAATAATTATCACATAACTGAATATACATTCAGTCTCTGGACACTGAATCAGAGATTTGAGACTTACCGGGTGAGTACACCAGCCGCGACATGAGCGAGGCCAGCGTCAGAAGTAATTGACTTTGTATTGAGTCGCGCGACAAGAGGCGATTCACGCGACGAGAGCGACAGTTTGTAGTTGAATAATATGCAAATGAGCTATGATGCTGCTCTGCGACAAGCCGGCAAAGCCAATGACTGTATAGAGGTCAGTAACCACAGCCAATGGGGAATGTTGGAATGCTTGCGTTCTGCTTTCAATGGACATACTCTAGTCGCTTCAATCGCTCGTATCGCTCTTGCTGCAGAGAAGCGGCTGGTTTATTCGCCCAGTTACAGCTCCTTTACAAAATCATGGTATTTTATTTCATGATTTTATTCCATAATTTCCATAATTTCGTCAATGTTAAACTTTCATAGATTGTAGATTCACAGCCTGCATTTTAAGCTATTCCAATAATTAATTTGTTTATTTTGGAAAGGAGCTGTACTTTTGACTTGAATTAGTGACTTGGTCCCATATCTGTTGTATAATCCATACCCTATACCAGTGTTTCCCAACCAGGGGTACGTGTACCACTAGGGGTACGCGAGCATACCTCAGGGGGTACGTGGGAAAATGGAAAAATGTACAGTAATAATAACAAATAAATGGAGTGAAGTCACATTGGGATACAGGAGCATATGTAGGGCATGAATAAGGGGGTACTCATCATAAGACAAAATTGTGTAGGGGGTACGCCGGACAAAAAAAGGTTGGGAAACACTGCCCTATACCATTTCATTCACCAGAGTAGTCAGTTAAAAAGCATCTGCCACATAAAAAAAACCCTGCCACATTTTTTAGGGCTTCACCCAGTAGCTTATCTACATACCTTCTCTCGAGTGCTCGTTACGATATGCTGACAGAGCTGGTTGCATCATATTTCTGTCTAGACGCTTTATACTTTTCAAACTTCTTGATTGACACCTGAGTTGATTGACACATTATTACCTTCTACACAACCTCATACTGTTTCCATCATCCTCCTCATACCGTTCCCACTTCCCACCATATCCTCCAGACACCTTCATGTGCTTGGGCAGGACCTGTCAGGATGTGGCAGGGAGCGATGGCTTGTGGCCTGTGTCTCAACTGGTACACTTATCTCTTACTTGGTGCCAGGCTCTTGCTGCCTGTTATAAAAACCTGTCTCAAAGAATGCTGGCTCAATTCAATCAAAATAAAGGAGGAAAATCCCTGATCCAAAGTCCAGATAAAAGTTGTGAAGTCTAAACTTTATTGGCAGAGTTGGTTAAGGGTACCAAGACAGATTTTTGCCAAAAACAAAAAAATCTAAAAATTCTAATTGCAGGTGTATGGGGACGTTCATGCTTTTTTATCTGCCAGACTCCTTATTTCAATTATTTCTCCAATGGAATAAGGTTATGGTTAAGGAGAAGGAGTTTAGATTAGGTAGGTAGATTAGCAGGTTTGAATCTCACCCTTCCACTCCCTACCACACTCCTTGGCTGAGGTGCCCTTGAGCAAAGCACCTCAAGGCACCTCTGCTCCAGGGACAACTGTAACCAATACCCTGTACTTGAAAAAATCATTTCAAGTCGCTTTGGATAAAAAAAGATAGTTAAGTGTAATGCAACGTAATGTAATGGAATAATATGGTTGACAGGCACTTGACCGATGTGATGCACCACAACAATATTTTTCTGCCTTCGTCTTGCTCAAAAAGCAGTGATGCTTTAAAAAAACCTCACGCTCAATGTTAAAATCAGTCTAACTTTCACATCCCAAACTTTTTTTTTTCTCAAATGAGTGAGTGAGTCATAGCTGGTGGAGAGTCAAATGTTAACGGTAAGAGAACAACAACTAAAAATGCACTCAGAGAGTGCATCCCTAATTTTTTTCAAGTTTTTCTCCCTTGTTTTTGTGAAGTTAAAAACTACGATGTCAACATTTGCCCTATCCCGCAATGGTGAGGAATCCTTTTTTTTAAATCCTGGCTCCGAATCGTCATCCGGATCACCACCAAAATGTAATCACTTGTTCCTTTTGTCATTTCTAACAACTCTACAAAGTTTCATTGAAGTCCGATCATAACTTTTTGAGGTAATTAACAAATCTCAACATCTAAGAGCGAGTGCTTGATCTTGAATGAATGGGTTAGTCTATTGCATTTTGTGTGACAGTTTGGAAACGGGTAATTTCTCCTTCTCTTTTTTGATGACATATTTGTGTTGAAACTCTAGTTTTTTTTCTAGCCATCTTACAAAATGTTGAGTGGATAAACGGGTGGGCTGGCCCCTCACTTTGTGTATGCTTGTGTGTGTTTGTTATTTATTTAATGTGTGAAAGTTTTCTCAGCTATCATTCTATTTCATGCACATTGGTTGCGCCTTTCAAGAACTCACAAGCGCACACACACACACACACACACACGTCTTATCTCGTAAAAGAGCACTTCATCTGAAGGACTAGTTGGTGTTTACATCTCCTTGGACCTGTAGTAATTTGTTTGCAATCAAGATCCTCCACTCTGACTTCAAGTGTGAGCTGTGCAGCATGCAGCAACATGATTGCTTCAGATATGAGGCTTCTGTGGGCGTGTAATCTCCTAAAGCCGTTTCTGTATGTGCTAGCCAAGGCACACACATGTACATTTACAAGCACACAAAATAGAGCGGCGCGCCTAGGGCTGAGTACCGATCAGAATTTTTCGGTTTCGGTTCCGGTTCCAGAACCTACGTTTCAATGCCGGTTCCTGACGGTGCCATTTTCGGTTCCTAATTTATAAACACTGAACGAAATGTTTAAAAATCTCAAAAGACCACCGAGCCTACCTCATTATCTAGTTGAAGTTCCCGGGAATTTATTTTAAATTGAGAACTACAATCTAAATCCAACCCTATCCATTTCGTGGTTGTGCATCTTTGCATCGGAGCATCAGGTCATAGTCATGTGATGTTCATGGCAATCGCGCAGACAATCGTGCGAATTTACCTGATTACAAACTGAACCAGCATGAAGTTTTGCATCAGCCCCAGACAACTTGAGCGGCAAAACAACAAGGAGAAACTCATATTTCATTTTTTTACGCTGCACACGCTCCTTTTAAAACATGCCCTGTGTGAGGGGATTTTGGCCTCGCGCAGGGACTGTTAAATGGAAAAGCATGGTGTACTGTCTGACCTGTCACTGCCGTCCCGTTGACTGTCAGGATTTGGCCTGTTGAAACTTTTCCAACTTTTGTCTTAAAATCAGGCAATTTTGCAGTTTTTTGTAGCTAACAGGTATGCTGTTCTTGCAAACACTTTTAAAACAAGTAAGGTCGCCAAATTCCGCCCACTTCACTGATCACTTCACTGTGAACGTGATAATGTCACTATTTCAAATACTATTTGATTATGTTATCGTATATTTTTGGATAGCGGCAACTGTGTAGATGAGGTAATGAGCAATATTAGCTAACATTGGTGGCCCTTTCTATCGTAATTTGGAGATAAGGTCCAGCATGTCCAAAATCTAGTTTCAGCACAATTCGCCGGCGAAAGGCTCCCAATTCCGCCCGCTTGATTTCAGGTCACGTCGGTATTTCCGTTAGCCTACTGTTATTCCTTCATGCTGTTTTGCTTATTTCGTTCACACTTGTAGTCCTAAAGCGAAAACAGGGAAGCAGCCAG
>NC_085870.1:28666646-28719146 GCF_034702125.1 Engraulis encrasicolus
TGAAAATACTCTCAATCTCTCAGGCAATATTTCGGCTGTTCGTGAAAAACTGGACATCGTAAAAATATGTGAAATATGTATGGTAAACGTTGCGTAACAGCACATAAATATTACCATATGTTGGACCTCATGCATCTCCCATTAATGCTCTACAAGACAAATGGAAAGACAGCTTAAGAATCTCAGTGGCATGCAAGTGCGTGTTTAACCCTTTCAACAATATTTTCCTTTTTAAGAGTGTGTAATTAGGTTGAATAGCTAAAAGCACTATCAGTGTTGTAGTGCAGTATTTTTTTCTGCTAGATTTAATAGTGATGTTTCTTGTGTGATATGGTTTTGGGCCACACTTTTGCTTTAAAAGTGACTTCTGCTTGAAGGAAAAAAAAGACTTGAAACACAGACAGACTGTGTAAATAAAAAGTGCAAAGACTTCATTTTGACAATGGCTTTAGCATCTGCTACCGCTCCGTTCAGAGGGTTCATATTGGTTGGTGCATCAACTCAATAAAGCAAAATTATAGTACTGCTTTGCAAAGATTTGGCCCTGGGCATGGAGGTGAGGTGAATGGCTACACCATAAAGGGCTGCCTTCTGCTGCCAACGCTTTGTGCATGAGGCTCTTCTCATAACCCTGAGTTATGTTTCCACGTCAAGTCCACGCGGCCCGTTACTGTGTGCCTCTGGACTAGCACAAAATCTTTTTATGTCTTATTTCTGAGCCTCATGTGCTTGTGTCCTACAGTAGCTCTCCTCTCAGCTGCCTGTAGGGATTGGACACTCCACAGAATTCTGCCCTGATTAAATACCAGTTTAATTTTTTGCCCTTTACGTCCATAAATTTGGTAAAGGTTACTGTGAGGCAGACAGATATTGTTAGGCTGTGCAGTGCCACAATAGTTGCATGCACATGGCTCTATTAGGCACTGTGCTATTAGACACTAGCCCTTCCGTCGGACACAGCTTTTTGGGGTGTTTTCACACAATAGATGTCTGTTGACTGTGTTTGTTTCCTCATTTGTGTTTAAAATTATACATGAGTTGTCTGTCTACCTAGCACTCCACTGACCTGCAGCTAGGTTTTGGAGACTCTACAGAATGCTGCTACATTGATATATCAATTCAATTTGTTAGTGTATTTCATCCATTTGGAAAGGTTACTGAAATAGACATTGTTGGTTTTAGAGATGGATTTAATTTAATACACGTGGAAAATGCATCTGAGCTTCATCATACAGTCTAGTCTATATATGCACTTATTGTCTTTTTCTTATTATGTTATACATATCCACTACTTTGTCTTGGAGAATGTCACCACACAACTCTGGATGGTCTTATCTTCATATCTGTAATGTTTGGTTTCATTACTAGCGATAGATTTTGTCGTCATTGTTTCCTTACAATACTGTTAAGTTTTTTTTCTCTTACTTTCCATACAGCTAAAGACATCGCCAAGGAAGTGGAGGCTAATGAGAAGATGCGGGCCCAGCTGGAGAAGACAACCAAAGCTGTATGTATTGTATTATATTATATTATATTATATTATATTACATTACATTACATTACATTTAGGGATGCAAACAATTCATCGATTAATTGACTTCAATCGATTAATGTGTTAATCGATTAAAAAACATTAATCACAGTTAATCGCCAATTCGACTGACAAGAGACCCAGAAATAGGCATGTGGAGAGAGTGTGTGTGAAGAGGGATGTGAATAGTAGTAATATTTAAATCACCTTTGGATTAAACAATTTAAATAGAATCCATTTAAATTTAGTATTTTATCTCAATTTCTAATGTAAATTTTTAGATTTCATAGGTTTTTTTTTGGAAAACATTGAGATTTTGGAGGGAAAACGGCACTTATCAGTTAATAGTCAGTCAATTGATAAGGCCAATAAACTAACAATTAATGAATTAATTGATAATTTGAATCCCTCTCTTTCATCCAAAGCAATTTACAAAAAAAAGACAACTAAAGCTGTGTGCATTATATTACATTACATTTAAAAGAGTCTTTTATCCAAAGCTATTTGCAAAAGAGAACACAATCACAAATGTGTGGGTTAATACATACCACACTGTCTTGACAAAGTTATTGCAGGCAGTGATTAGGAAAGTTTTGGTGAAGTTCTGAAGTTATGATGTTATGAAGGGAAGTTTGTTAGTAATGAAGTGAAGTGCTCTTAGAGGGTTCTACTGTGTATTAAACCACCTCCCACATACTACCTGCAGCCTGGTGGGAGCGTATTTAAACTAATACGCCTTCTGTCTTTGTCTGTCTGTCTGATCCTGTTTCCAGACAATGGTATTCAGGAAGGATCAAACGGAGGAGGAGATTGAGGCAGTGCACTCCAGCTACCGTAAGTGAAGTAAACCATCAGACATCACGACCCTCATGTGTCTGATGCACTGCAGATATGCTGTGATATCTTGAAGCTTTTTTAAAAATGTATTTGTTTATTTATTTGTTCACTTTTTTTGAAGAAAGTATATGTTATCAGTATCAAGTTATCAGTTATCACGTATATGTTATCAGTCTTCAAGCTTATGTTGATAATGTAGAACTGTGCAAAAAATAATAAAGGAGAAAATCTAATTTTCCTGCACAGAAATACCCAGATCTCTTTATCCCTCCTCATGTTTTGGAGTCACCACCCACACCTTTTAGTTTTTAAAGGTTTTAAACAACACCTTTAAACAACACCGACACTCTGACAGGAATCTCTACTTGAGCAAAATTGATTATTTAATTTTTTCCCCCCCTAAATTTTAAAATGTGAAATTTTGTTCGAGCCATTTTCGACCCAGATGTTTTTTTTATGTTATAAAGCAGTATTTACTGCCAGAAGAGGAATCATAAATGCTCTGCAGGCCAAAGTAGTCTTTGTCAGGTCATACACTAGTCATGTGATCGGTTAGGGAATCATATTTTTCCTTCTTTTCCTGTATTTTTGAATGTATGCAGAAATAGCACAAGTTATTCATATTAATATAAATATTGATTAACATTAATTTCAATAGCACAGCACAGGGGTCGACCATTAAGTTTGGACGCCGGCCATTTTTTTTCTGATAATGGCCATGGCTATGCTTTTCTACCAGGGATTTTTTTGTCTTCTATTATAGTAAAAAGAAACGTTATGTTACACTTAAAGATCGCCTCTCAACGTAATTTAATTAATATTGCCGTGTTCCCAATTGTTATTGAATGTGTTACGCGTTGGTCCTGTTTTAAAAAACGTTCTGGTTGCTTTGTTTCAAGACGTTTTTGCAAGCTGGCAAGGTGGCTTGTGGAGAAACGAGAGAGTGTTCCGTGTTTCTCGTGGAAATGCGTCTCTGATTGGCTCACTCCTCCTGCTCTCAAAGAAACGCGTCTCTGATTGGCTCAGTCCTCCAGCCTTGGGAGAGAATGTAATGGGAAACAGAGTCGCCACTTCCCCGGATGGTATTGCACTATAGGGGCGCCAACGGAGGCGTGCAGGCTCCATTCAGGGCTGTGCTCTTTCGACAGCGACCCCTAGGCGAGCTGTAGGCACGGAGCAACCGGAGTGAGCAGGCTTTATGTATGAGGCTTTGTGCTGTGTGTGTACCTGAGAGTAGCAACCAGCTGATAGCTAAGCTAAGCTATGTTTCGGACCACCAGACGTTGCTTGTTTTGAAAACAAGCAGAAAAAAATTACTCGACATGTTTTTAGATAAATGGGTCGATATAAACCTTTGTGGGCAACGCCTTCTTTCGACGTGACGAAACACAGAAAGGCTTTCGTGATTCGCTCGTTTCTCTGCATTATTGATGTAAATTGGGAAACACCGGGAAACACAGCCAGGAGAGTTGACGCACCGCTATGAGAGCCTTGCAAGTGAGTTTAACTTGGGGTGACCGTCCGATCTTCGAAAGGAGTGAGTAAAACTGAGTTTTATCGGAAGTTGGCCTTTAAAAATGCATTTAATTTAATGTCATTTCTCATCAATGAGAAAAACTAAGTAATTGACCTTACTCAGGCCACACCTACTTGGCTAACTTTTGATACATATATGACAAAGAAAAAAACACGCTCATCCGTCTCAAAATGATCAGGTGCAGGACTAGCAATTCACATGGAAACTTAAAATGAAGTCTGCGACACCAAGCTCCCCTGTCTCTTACTGTAATGTGACGTTTTGGACAGCATGCTGCCAGTTTTCATATAAGTTCCGATGCATAACAGAACATTTTTAAAAGAAAACAGGTATGCAGTGGAAACTGATGCAAGCTGATAAAATGCATGGGGCACTGCTCCCTTATTCTCAGATATTAGTAACTCCTATGCCCGATTCACATCATGGCATTATGACGTGCTTTTTTTGTGATCA
Source organism: Engraulis encrasicolus (assembly GCF_034702125.1). Classification (NCBI taxonomy): domain Eukaryota; kingdom Metazoa; phylum Chordata; class Actinopteri; order Clupeiformes; family Engraulidae; genus Engraulis; species Engraulis encrasicolus. The sequence goes on from NC_085870.1 coordinate 28,671,005, forward strand.
ATATTTTATTGATTTTCAACAGGGGGAAAGGGGGTGTGGTGTGGGGTTACAGACATATCGATGATCATCATACAACAATAGTGAAACGCTAAATAAGAAAAAAAAATATAAAACTGGAGTTGTACATGGCAGATAAGGCATGTTAATATGACCTAACATCTCATCCAAGAAATTAACTTTAATGAAAACTGTTTCCAGGATTCCACAGTAGCAGGTCGAGCTTTGTTCAGACGTGCAGTTGTCAGTTCCATATTGATAATTTTAGTAAGGCTGTGTATCCAAAAGGACTTCATACATATATCAGGAGTGAACCAGTGTTTTATAATTGTTTTCTTTGCAGACATAAAGCCAGCGAAAAGCATTTTACATTGAACAAGTTTAAGAGGAATATCAGATGTATATTAAGGAGATAAAGAGCAGGGTTAGGAAAATAGGAAATATCAAGCAACTGGGATAATACAGAATTTACATGAGACCAGAAATCGGATATGATGGGACAACTCCAAAACATATGTAAGAATGTTCCAGGTGAGGAACAATTGCAAATATGACCCAGTTCCCTATTCCATATAGATTCCACTGATAGAGCCCTCGAACTGTGTTCAATTAATTTTCTGTAAATGATGGAAACTGTTAATCTACCTAAACTAGGTAGGATCCATTCTAGCATGGGGTGAGCGGGGAGAGGAGAGTCCCAGGGTACAGAGCAGCTCTTAACGGAAAGTATACAAAGTAAGCAGAAGATATGAGTGAAAATTGTGTCCTTAAATCCTGCAGAGAGCAAAGACCTTGAACATTATTAATATCACCAAAGATATTAATACCATGTGATGACCATGAAGGTTGAAAAAATGGTTTGTTACCAGACAATAGCTTTGAATTATGCCATAGAGGTGTGTTTTTGCAATATTTGAATGGACCTCCCATCCATTGCTCTGCCTTTCTCCACACCTGGACAGAGTTCAGAGTTCTGGTCCAAATTTCTTGAGTGTTTTGGTACTTATATTGGCAAATAAAACATCATGTAGTATATGTGGTACAACCTTAGAAGATTCAATCTGTTTCCATGTCATAGTGGCGTCTGAATTAACCCATGTGTTGTGTGCCTGGAGTTGAAAAGAACAATAGTTCAAAAGTTCAAAATTACGAACTGCTAGACCACCCAGTTGCTTGGGGCGCTGTGGTGTTGTCAGTCGGATCCTAGGCTTCTTTAATTCCAAATAAATTTGGATACCATAGAGTGTATGTCTTTGAAATAATTTGGAGGTGGAGGGAGTGGCAACATAAAGAAAAGAAAATTGAGACGTGGCAAAATATTCATTTTAACACTGCTTATTCTGCCTTGAAGAGATGTTTTAAAATTCTTCCATTTTTGCATGTCTGATCTTATTTTGTGTAGCATAGTGATGTAGTTGTCCTTCTTGATTTTTATGTATACTATTATGAACTGTGATGCCCAGGTAAGTAAAGGAGCTTTTAACTTGAATACATGCTGGTAACGTGGCCTTTATAGGTTTGCTATTCAAAGGCAATAGGGAGGATTTTGACCAATTTATTTTATAACCTGAGAGGGAACTAAAATGATCAAATATTTTCATTATAGGGGGAATGGAGGCATCAAAGTTGTCCAAGAACAAAAGGATGTCATCAGCATACAGAGATATGATATGGTTATGACCACCAATTACCATAGGAGAAGCTGTAGATTGCCGAATAGCTTGTGCTAAAGGTTCCAGTGATAAACAGAATAAAAGAGGAGAAAGTGGGCATCCTTGTCTTGTTCCACGTTCTATTTCAAATGCTGGGGAGATGCGGTCCCCTGTAACAACACTTGTGAGAGGAGAGTGGTATAATGTCTTAATCATTTCAATAAATGTGTGCCCAAACCCGAAACGTTTCACAACTGCCCACATGAAATCCCATTGTAAATTATCAAATGCCATTTCTGCATCGAGTGAAAAAACTGCACATGGAATTCGCTTACTACCTGCTGCATCTATGACATGCAAGAGCCTCCTCATGTTGTCAGATGCAAGCCGTCCTTGGATGAATCCGTTCTGATTCAAAATAGTACTTCTGTCTAGTTCTATGTAAGATGAATTCTGATTTTGATATAGCTATTGCATTATACTCCTCTTTTAATGATGCCAATAATGAAGACTGGTCATCCAATATACTCTGCTTTTGTAAATTCTGTAATGATTCAATTTTGTTTTCTAGATCAGATATCTTATGTGCTTTTGATTTCGACAAATTAGAGGAGAAAGGGATACCGAAACCTCGAAAAAAGCATTTTGTGGCTTCCCACAAGACCTGTGGGTTGATGCCTTCAGTTGTATTCATATCTAAAAAATCTTTCAGTTCTAGTCTCAGAGAGCTAAGAAAAGAAGGGTTACTAAGCAAGGATGTATTCAATCGCTACCTAGGGGCCCTAGTCTTACTTTTGGGCAGGTCAATGTAACATAACAAAGCTGAATGGTCAGATGGCAGGATTGGCTCAATAGAAATGGAGGAATCATTTGAAACTAAGGATGGACTAACAAAGATAATCTATCCTGGAAAACGTTTTATGACTATTGGAGAAAAATGTATAATTCCTAGTATCATTATTTTGTACACGCCAAAGGTCAACAAGGTTGAGATCTTTTATGAGTGAGTTCAGTAGAGTACTTGAGAGATTGGTCACAGCATCTGAATTAGATTTATCAAGAATTGGGTTCATAAAGGCATTAAAAACACTAACGAACAACCATTTTGGTCTAGTGCTACATTACCAATATAAGTTAAAAAGTCTCTATCAGGCTCATTTGGGCAGTAAATAGACATTAGTGCTAATTTCTGATTAAGTATGTTGCAAGTGACAATTGCCAGTCGTCCTGCATCATCATGTGCACTGTGTTTAATGTTGAAATCAAATGCTCTTTTCACCAAAATGCACACTCCCTTTGTTCTATTTAGTGCACAGGACGATGCAATTAATTTGTTGCATTTGTTTTGAAAACGGGATACATCACATTGTCTGAGGTGTGTTTCTTGAATTAAGGCAATGTCTGACTTTTTACGATGCAGGTACTCAAGGACACGCGTCCGTTTGACAGCTGAGTTCAGGCCATTAACATTGAGTGATAAAATGATTAGCGGTGACATTTGGATTGCAAAGATATAAGACCAGAATGGATACGAAGGTGAGTAGTATCAGACCTAGGCCTACTCAGGAAAGTTGACTGACAAAGTGTGAAGCTAAAAGTATAGTATAGTATAGGGCTACCTGCCAAGTCATAAACATGTTCACCAGTGCAACGAATAGGAAACTAAGGTATGGTAATATGTCTGTAGCGAAGAGGAAGGGGGAGGGGGTGGAAGAAAAACTATATAGAAAAACAGGCACAGCCCGCATAGAAATGTTTCTATAGGTCTGCAACACAAACTTTGATTGATCCGTGACCAGTCCACTCCAAACGCATAACTATAGAAATAGACATACCCATATAGCAACAAAAAACAGTGAGTGAATATTCTTCACCATCCCAAGCGGTGAAATGAAATCCATTGACCGTAACTAGAGCGTAGCAAGTGTGCTAAAACTCTCGACTCTCGTAACAATGTCAACATATGTAAACAAAGGTAAACCTTAAACCAGCCAAGATGGTGTTCTTCATTGGAGATGGTCGCTAGCCAGACAGCCGTCAGTCCTTCATGTCCACCAGATTGCCCTCTCCTCCATGACTGTCCTCCTGACGATTGCCCTTTCAGGGGTCAGAGCGAACATCCTCGTCCACATTCGCCGCTGCTGTACGATTGGATCTCCGCGACAGTGACCCGATGAAGTTCTCCGCAGCTTCAGGAGTGTGAAAGGATAGCTTCTTTCCCCCACGGTCGATCTTTAGCACGGCTGGGTGGATGAGAAAATTATGCAGGCCCATGGCTGTCACCTTCTTCTTTACGGCGCCGAAGCTCTTCCTCTTCGATGTTGTTGCCCGGCTGTAGTCAGGGAAGAACAGGAGACTGTCGTTGTTTGCGTATTTCACCGGGAAAGCTTGGTGTGCACCCGAGAGGATGTCTGACCTGTCTTGCCACCGTAGGAGCTTGAAGATGAGGGTGCGAGGCTTGTTGGCATCATCAGCGTCATGATACACCCGGTGAGCTCTCTCGATGTCAATGGACTGACCCTTCAGTGATGGGATTCGCTTTGAGGTAGCCGACAGCAACGGACCCCTCCACTCCTTCAGGTAAACCCACAACTCGGATGTTATTACGGCGGCTCCTATCCTCCGATCCGTCAACTTTTCAGTTAGTTCGTCCAGTTGTTTCTGTAGCTGAACTGCGGTTCGCCTGTCCTCTCGCGCAGTGGCTTGTAGTGAGTTCACCCGGTCGTTGGCACTCTTAGCCGTTGTTGTCACTCTGTCTAAATTAGAGATGCACCAGATCCGGAAAAGGCAGGATAATAGGATTTTTCACAGGATCCGGATCCGGCAGGATCTTAAGCAGTGGATCCGGTATCCGGCAGTTACCTAAAAATCAGGATCTGGTGCATCTAGTTTTTACGTAGCCTAGGCTTTTCAGTCAGTCTTTCACAACCCCAATCACTGCATGGAGTGAAAGCCCTTTGGAAGCGGCCGTTGTAAGCAGTTTGTCAGTAAGCCAATGAGTCTAAAAAATTGTTTGAGCCAACGTAATAAAAAGGGCCCACGTGTGCGAGTAGACTATGTGTTTCAAACCTTTCGTAGGATCCGGTATCCGGTTCCGGATCCGGCAGGATCTTAAGCAGTGGATCCGGTATCCGGCAGGATCCTAAAAATCAGGATACGGCACATCTCTAGTCTAAATGTGTGTCTAAGTGAAAAGGTTGACTATATGAGTAGAGCTAAAAACTAAGCTTGCATAGCTGTCGAAGGGTCATGTGATCTCTCAATGACGTGCTTTTTGTCTGATGTAACTGCTCGTTCAGTGTCTTGAATGCAGTGGTAACGTGAGCAAAATGCTCCTCCCTGATGTAGCCCAGATTATCTGCACTTCACGGGACAGCGGTCCCATTTTCTGCCCATTTGCCCTGCCTGCTGTGCGGAAGCCCTTTTCAATTGGGCCTGATTTGAAAGAGGCAGCAAAATGGAACTGTCCCTGTCTTGCCAGACTCAGCCAGCTGCATCTGCCCTGAGAGTGTGTGCTTGCTTGCGTGCTTGCGTGCACGCAAGCGCGTGCTTGTGCATGCGTCAATGTGTGTGTGCACATGCTATACCTGCATGTGTGTGTACTGTGTGCCAGAGTGTGTGTGAGTATGTGAGTGTCTGTGCGTGTGTGCTTGTGTGTGTGTTGGTGTGGCTTGTCAGGATGTGACAGAAATTCTGTCACAAAAGTACATGCATGAGAGCCCAGAATAAAGTAACACATGTAGAGAAAAACACATTAAGGACTCCCCTGCAGGCGGCATTTGATTGGCTAATATAATTACAGCTATTACCAATTACTGTTGCCTCAGCTGCACTGACAGTGACAGAAAATGACAATTCTTGCAGAGCAGTCTTATGCTTTACAGGAGAACGGTGAGGCAAATACTATAGGTCCTGTTAAAGCACTTCAAGATCACAGAAGCAAAAATTTTTTTTTGCCATAGAAGCCATGATTGGATCCTATAATTACACATAGACCAATGCAGGATGTTTCTTTTTTCAGTCGCATTGATAGTGGCTATAGACTCTATCTATTGGAGGTCTTTTTGTGCATTCAGTAGTCTAAAGATGTACCTTGTCAGCACTCCACTCGCCTCTTTACTTTACAACCTTAACTCTGCTTTCAAACAGCAAAACTCTTTTTTTATCTATCACACAGAGTGTGTGCTGACTCCTCTCCAGTTACGAGGTAATTACATACTTTCAGTCAGTCCCCAGCAGTCACAGCAGACTCTATCACTGTCTATGCGGTACTTCTGTCGCACATTTAGATCTTGCGGTTAGCCATCCCGACATTTTATCTGTACCTGTAAGTTTTAAATAAAGAGTTGACTTCCAGATTGAATGATCAAAGTTTTGCAGTAGAGATTACACTGTTGACCCATGCTTAGTGTGTGCACGTACCACGTGCCAGCACTCCACTCACCTCCTTACAGGGTCGGTTTATCCATAAGGGCCAGAGACACAGTGCCCAGGGGCACCAACCATTTTTTACCAGTGAAGGGGCACCACAAGACACAAACTTAACAATTACTGTTAATAAAGGGGGCACCAGTGAGGAATAGTGCCCAGGGGCACTTCATTGGCCCAATACGGCCCTGCCTCCTTACCTTACCACCAAAAAGCAACGCTTTTTACCCTATTAGCTGCCAGAACCTCTTCTGGCCTCCTCTCTAGCGCTGAGGAAATGACATGCTGTATATTCAGTCAGCCCTTCAGCAATCACAGCAGCTCTTGTTGCCGTCTGCCGTAATTTCAGGGGAACATTTGAGTGCTTTGGCTTTAACACATTGACTACCAAATCACGGGAAAACCCGTTTTTACTTCCCATGCGTTGGTTCCCAAAACGGAAGGAAAACCCATTTTTGAGTTTTTATTGTATTTTTCATGACTAGACATTTCAATGCTTATTGTGCGTGATTTTGGGAGCTCTGTGATAAGTAGAACAGACATAGATGGCTGTCAAAAGCTTGTGTCATCATCTGGACATTTTAATCACAACGCCAGGATCGGCGCCAACCCAAGAATATTTTTGATAACTGTAAGCTACTGTCTGGAACTGTTACCCTGCGTTGGTGGTAGTCAATGTGTTAAGGGGGGTACCTGCTCGCCCCATGGTAGGGTCATCAGTGGTGACTGCAGAGAGAGACTGCAGAGTCTATACTGGATTTATGTAGCAAATTGTCTGAGATGAGGCAGTGCTTGTTGTAGCTGGAGGGGTAGATGAAAGCCCTTTAAAAAAAGAAAAAGAAGAAGCTCGGTTAGACCCAACTTTTTTTTTTCCCAAATATTTTTTTTAATTAATTTTTTTACATTTTTATAATCGCACATTAAACACAGAAACTGAAGGATGGTACTGCACAGTACATACAAATAAATCCACACATACACAAAATTAAAATTACAACAACATGACAGAAAGAACAGAACTATAAATAATACAAAATAAAAATAGAAAATAAAATAATAATAAATTAAATTAAATGCATAAAAAAATAAAAATGCTTCTCAATTGGTATAAGTATCGCTTACATTCGACATCCCATTACCTCCACCTTCTTCCAGAAAGGATAAGAATGGGTACCATATCTCCTCAAATTTTTTGCATTTACCTTTCACTATATAAGTTATTTTCTCCATGACCATGTTAGTCGCCATTTCTTTCAGCCAGTCATTTACATGTGGTGCATGGACTTTTTTCCAAAACAAAACTATTAAACTTAAAACTTTGAGGGGTGGAATGGGGGATTTTGAAATATTCCTGCTGTCGGCACAGGGGTTGCGTTGAGTTTGGTAGGGTAGGGGTGGGGGGAAGGATATAAATAGACATGTAGCCGCGATAGCCTTTTGATTAATCTCTCAGAGGCCTGATGACTCATAGGCACGCTAGCTGAATGAAAGGTCCAGAATTGTGGCGGTGGGGTTGGCCATAGAGTGAGACGGAATGAAGCTGAATGAAAGGGTGTGTGTGTGTGTGTGTGTTAGGCATGGTACGGTTTGTGTCGCAAACGGAAACCGTACGGTGTGCATGTCACGGAACGGGGTAGTGCGCAACCGCACAGTGCCCACGGTTTCCAAAAAAAGAAAAAGAGAGAGAGTGACCACCGGCGGACGAGGTAATTAAAATCCTACTACTTTTACAAGCATAAAACACAAAGACTACGTAGGATATTGAGTGTGGAAAGACTGATTTATATCAGCCAAATGAAAGGCATAATGTAACAGCATGCACCAGCTGAGTAGGCTACAGTAGCCTACAAGCAAGCGCAGGTCGGTCAGGACAGGAGCGCCTCCCTCTCCCCCCTCTCTCTCCACGTTAGCGCAAGTGACTGCCCCCAGCCTTTATTCTGACCAATTTAAATTAAATGAACATGAATTTACAAAAAAAATGACAGATTAGCAGAACAAAGTAGACTTACGTTACAGTAGCCTAGTGTAGGTTATATCCACGTGGCATTGGATGGGGATTCCGGACGGCATAATGCGAGATATGAACATATCCATCAGATTCACTGCGCTGTCCTTAACTGCAATCAACTGTAGGCCTAATTACATGTAGCCAGTTAAACTCTGATGGAATGAGGGGGACTTTGTAATGTTGCCTAGTTAACATTGGTGTTTAACACTATAACCAAAATAAAATGACTGTTTTGCAGGCTCAGATTCACAGGAGTTATGTGAAACATTCTTGTGAATACACTTCTAAAAAAACGATCTTTTTAAATTATTTTCACATTTTAGCATAACTTAACCCTATCACTTGTTCACTTGAAATTGAATTTGACTTCTGATTTTACTTCTATGCTTCTCACGGGCCGGCAGTTTCTTGATAGGAAGCAACATTCCTAAGCGCAAAACTTGCAGAAAGCGGTATCAAAATAAAAGTCCAATTCGTTCTCAGTGTGTCATTAACCAAAATAGTCATACTGCACTGACCTAATGGTCTCATTGCCTACAAGAGTGTAGCTGTTTTATTTTTACACGTCAAATGTGTTATAGTATGTAATATTTGAATATTTGAATATTTGTCAACTTAAAAGTTAGGACTTAGATCTCCCTTTTTGTGAAATAAATGGAAGCATGTTAAAATCATTGATAGGATATATTTTCTCTTTCAGTAACTTCACCTTGTTAGGTTAAATTAAGTCAAATTCAACATACCCATGATAAGCTTACATTTTCATTCTAATTTCTATTTTAGACATTTACGGTGCATAATACATTTTATTAAAAAAATAATAATTAAAAAAAAAAAAAAAAAAAAAACAGAACCGTACAAAACCGAAAACCGTGACCTTGAAACCGTGATATGGACCGAATCGTGACTTTTGTGAACCGTACCACAGGGTTCCCACACATCCTGAAAAACCTGGAAATTTAGAGATGTGTTTTCAAGTCCTTAAAAGTCCTGGAAATTCACCAAATGTCCTGGAAAAAAAATATTTGTCCTGGATTTTTTTCCCTTCAACTTTTTCCCGATTTTGTTTGTGGTATAATTTTTACTCTTCTCCGAGTCTAGACATGACGATTCAATTTATATCCACCTATTGAATACATTATTGTCCACACACACACAGTTTGGTCAGGTTGCCATCTTTGATTGCACTTATACACAGTCATATTCTTTGACTCAGTGTTGCCAAAAGTCGCTAGAAGTCGCTAGTTGGCTTGCTGAAAAGTCACTAGCTGATATCATGGCGTTATATATCTCTCGAAAACCTGCTTACGGTCATAATAGGCCTACAAATAGGCAGTGCTAGCACTTCCTTACAAAAAATTGTATTGCTATCTTTTTTGGAGATCAGAGCTTTCAGTCTCACTAGCCACTTTGAAAGCTAGTTTGATCTTTGGTGTGACAAATCACAGTAGTCGCATCAATTGTTTGTATGCAAGAATATTCCGAACCTGGCAACAAAACTGGCTTGCAGAAAGGCACAAACCACTGGCCACAATGGTTGGTGAGCAAGAAAGTCAAAGTCAAGTCTTATGGAGAATGCATTTAAATCCAAGTACACTAATTTTTGCGATAAGAGAGAGACTATTAAGGTATTAATTTCTGAGATAATGTGACATTAATGTGAGTTTACATTGCACTTTCATTTAATTCCGAATAAACGTTTTGTGGATCAGAAAGTATTTCAGTTGAACAGAGGCTGCACGTGCTGGGCTTGCGAAATTTGACATAGGGGTGTGGTCGCCATGCTCCAGCAGATTCCTACTAGTGGGACAGCTGGTGATCTTCAATCGCAACCCAGGTCAATACCTTTGGGCAAAGAACATAGAATGGATAAGAACGCTTATTCGCAGGAAATTGCATTGGCCACGGTGTAGTACGGGGGCGTAGCCCGGGGACACCATGCGCAGTGGATGCAAGGCCATGATCGATAAAAATTGTGACACTGGAAACTCCACAATTTGAATTGCATTGTGGGTGCGAGGAGCCGCTGCTAGTTCCGGCCCAGTCAAAATAGGATGTCCTGTCGTCAATGTTCAGTTTGTGGTTAAATGACAGCTGTCATTCAGCCTTAATTACAGCTGACACAAATTCACTATGTCCTATGACCTGTTCCACACTCCGGCCCTGGCTGTAGTGGCTTTGCATTTTACCTTGCCGCCAGTACTAAGCAAATAACGTACATTGGATAAGAAGTATCACTCAATGGAAAATGCATTGGCTTAGGTGTAGTCCGAGGAGTTTCTTAAAGACACGGTGCGCATGGTCAGTGGGTGCAACCGCCATAATGGATAAAATTTGTACTCTGTAACTTCGCAAAATTGGTCAAGAGAGGAGATCCAGTTGTCAGTGTTTAATGTAATCCTGCCTATCACTAGTCTCCTTAGAATTAACTGCAGAAGAAGAAAGTGACTCCCCTTGCGGTCATGCCATACTATGCTCTTATGACGTCTTTGGACGTACCCTCTTCCCTAACACACTGTACTCATTCATTACAACTCATTTCAACCTTAAAGTCACATTGTCTCTAAAATGCATTGTGTGTCGCTGTGTATGTCCAATTGTGGGTCCGACGGATGAAATAGCCGTCCTGAATTATCCAAAAATAGTCCTTGAAATGTCCTGGAAATGTCCTGGAAAATGATTTTTGAAAAAGAGTGGGAACCCTGGTGTGTGTGTGTGTGTGTGTGTGTGTGTGTGTGTGTGTGTGTGTGTGTGTGTGTGTGTGTGTGTGTGTGTGTGTGTGTGTGTGTGTGTGTGTGTGTGTGTGTGTGTGTGTGTGTGTGTGTGTGTATTTGGGGGGGTTGTGATCGTTGCGATCGATGGTGTGAGTCATTCTGAGGTATTAAAGGTCGTGGTGGTATTGAAGGTGGAGGTGATGGTGGTGAGAAATTAGAGGTGGTAGGTGTGTGTGTGCGCATGCATGTGTGCGTGGTCATGCGAGTGGTGACTGAGGAAGCTATTAATAGTTCGGTTGGACACCTCTGATATGTCATCATCGTGTGATTGGGGCATACAATTGTGTGTGTCTGTGTGTGTGTCTGTGTGTCTGTGTGTCTGTGTGTGTCTGTGTCTGTGTGTCTCTGTGTCTGTGTGTCTCTGTGTCTGTGTGTCTGTGTTTGTGTCTGCGTTTGTGAGGCTCACCGCTGCTTTATTGCATCCATTTATATATATCTTGCTGTTCTGGTGATGAGATTTACTCTGAAGAAATTATTGGATTTATTCATTTCCATTTATTTATTTAAATACTTACCAAAAGAGATTCACCGATACAGTATACAGGGAATGCCAGCACCAGATGCATATCTCCTTAAGAAAGATGAAATGGAGGAATGGAGCAGAAACCGGGAGTCATGCAACTAAAGGTGAAGGGTGCACGGCAAATAGATGAAAACGGTGCATCCCTAACAGAAACCCAACTATGATACGTGAGTCATGCAGCTTCAAGGTGACGGGTGCATGGTAAATAGATTCATATTTTGTGTATATGATTTACATTCATTTATGCGGCCAGCCGTGGCCTAGTGATAAAGAAGATGTACTTTAGATCAGAGGGTTGCAGATGCCACTCAGAGTTCAGAGGCTAGTCGTGGGTAAGCGGTTAGGGCATCAGTCTTGTAGCCCAAAGGTTGCCGGTTCGACTCCCAACCCACCAGGTTGGTGGGGGGAGTAATTAACCAGTGCTCTACCCCATCCTCCTCCATGACTGAGGTACCCAGGGCATGGTACCGTCCCGCTGCCCTGCTCCGTTGGGGCGCCATTGGGGCTGACCCCTTACACGGGTGAGGCATGCATGCAATTTCGTTGTGTGCTTTGGAGTGCTGTGTCGCAATGACCATGGGAGTTGGAGTTTCCCAGGTGGGCTTTTGATTTCACTCCATGGCTGAGGTGCCCTTACCAATGCCGTAATCCCACACTGCTTCAAAACTGTAAGTCGCTTTGGATAAAAGTAAGTGTTATGTAATGCAATATTATGTATTTAAAACATCTGTTTGAACAATAGGCCGTAACACTAATATCCTGGGCAGCAGTGAGGCCCATTGATTCTGAGTGGAAGCAGTGAAATGCAGTTTGTGCTGAACTCTGGTGTCATTGGCTGGTCGTCGGCTAAATAATTGTGATTAATAATCATGATTTCAATTTTGACCTAAATAATTGTGATTATGATTTTTTCCATAATCGTGCATCCATACTCTGTGCATTAGGTTATGGGAGCAGAACGTTGAGCAAACATTCAGAAACAGTGCACTGTAAATGCTTGAAAAAGATGGAATGGAAGGATCATGATGTCATCGTGTTCCAAACACCTTGGAAATATGAAAAGAGAGAGAGAGAGAAACCGAAAGGAAAACAGCTAGAGGGAGAGAGCAGGGGTGTTAGAGGGAGGGAGGGAGGCAGAGAAAGAGGATAAAGGTGAGCAGACACTGTGTTGTGACATTTAAGGCCTGGCCTGTGTCAGCAGGTCTTTGGCATGGTGCGATTAGTCACTCTCGCTCGCACGGGCCAGTTATTGAATTTGGACTGGAAAACTTGCTGTATGGTTTTAATCTTGGTGCACTCACACTGACCCTCGGACACTATATACAGCATGGACTTCCAGATTTCTGCCTGGAAGGATATGTGAAAAGAATTTAGCCAATGATGCCTATTATTGCCAGAGAACAAGCACAGGGCAGTATCAGGGCAGCCTAGTTATTATCTGTAAAACCTGTTTACATGTTGTATTGTTCCTTGTATATACTACTCCCCTTCCCTTGCTCTTGTTCCTGAACCCTTTTCGATATCCTTATCTTTGCTTCTCTGTTGTCTCGCTATTTGGTTTTTCCTGCGCAGGCAACTCTAAAATGATAACAAAAGTATTCTACAAAAGACTAAATATTGCCCAAGAAGGAAGATGGTTAGTCTGGCCCAGTAAACAGAGGAAGTATTTTTGGATTTTTGGAGGTTTGGTTAAAGGACTAAAAGCATCGGCTCCAAAAGCATTGAGCAGTCTGCTAAAAGGTTTACCATCATTACATGAAGGCAGGCTCTCTGTAAATTGTGTAAGGATAAACACAACATCTGTAAAAATAAACACGACATAAAGTCGTTTTGGCAGCTGTGTTGGACCATGTGCAGGTGTTAGCAGGCACAATGACCCGCTGATTAGCCTGGTGAGAGACCCAAAATGTGGCAGTCAGTTTCTGAAACAGCCTTAACAGCCTTATCGAGACATCATGTTGTCACTTCACTTAGGGCTGGGCAATATGACGATATATATCGTTATCGTGATATAAAAGTGTATATCGTGACCTTTCTCCTATATCGTTTATATTGTGATAGTAATTTTATCAATTTTATACAATTGAATATCATTTAATTAGATTTCATGTTGTCACAATACACACTATAAGTTAATGTAACTGTAAAAATAAGAATAAAAAGATCCATTTTAAAGAAAGGTTGTTTTGCGACATGAAAAAATAAAGAGCAAATAAAGAGAATAACTGAAAACGTATGTAATTGTGCTATATCGTGATATATATCGTTATCGTGATATAAAGTAATCCATATTGTGATATTGTTTTTTTCCATATCGCCCAGCCCTATCTTCACTGCTAACTGCTGACTTAAACGTGAAGGTGAATGAAATTTTTTGTCACCTCACTGCTGCTGTTGATGAATCTCAATATGGGTTGACCCCGTTGCTACCTCTCACCATGCAATACCCACACCATAACAGCTACCTCATAATGCATTAATAACATTCACTGACTTTGTACACAGTTCATTATCCTTTTTTTTACATAGTATTTATTAATGCCTTATATGTGGATCAGTGACTTTTCAGCAGTACCACAAGTCGTAGTGGCGCAATGGTAGCCAGTGCCACTATTTTTTGGATGTTTTTTTTTGTTTGTCTGTAGTGGACTATTTAAGAAGCAAATTCATTGCAGCATACCAACCACCAATTACTGATTAATATATGGGCACCAAATGGCATTACTCCACCTGACACCTTAGCCCAAAAAAAACATTCATCTATTTACTCCCCTTCTTTGTTTGTTTTTAAGATGTGGCCTTGCCTGATGCTTGACAGTTGAGCACTTTTTCACTTTTTCACTTTACTTTTGCGACCTTGCTGCCTAGTGCCATTATTATAGGTGCCGCTGGTAATGAGAAGAAAAGTCTTGAAATGTTGTAAGTCCCAGTCAAATCGATGCCGTCCTTTCCAGTGAATCTTACTCTTTATGTGGCAGGCGGTGTTGTATGTGTTGTTTGGCAATCTTCCTACGTCTACACGCTAGGAAAAACGACACGGTTTGGCAGGTAGGCGGAACAATCACTCTCCTGGTTCTCAATAAATTATTTGTGTTACTTTCTCGCTCTTCATTTCAGCTTTTTTTTCTGAGGTGTACATACAGTAAATGCTATGCATTGCTGTGCCAAACACACCATCCCTTAGCTTATTTTAACATCGCCCTCTGGCCTCTTGAATATTATTGCCCAAGTATACATATTTTATGAGGTGGTGAGAGCGAGATTATGCCTGTCTGGCCAGAGCCACATACTGTGTAGTTCTGGGCAAGTGAAGGAAATCGGGGAGGCTGAGGAGGTGAGAGGTAAACTCTTGAAACATTAGCCCAGATCAGGACATGAATGAAGGAAGTAAAGGACAGCACTCTTTAGATTCTTCTTAGTTTATTTGCCCATGAACGTTTCGGGAAGAGCCCTTTTTCAGCATGTAATGTTCATTCATTTATGGTTTATGTGGGATTCAGCACCCAGTTAAAAACTATGAGAGTCATTAGGCGATAGTGTGAGCGCATTTCCACCACCTCTCTGATGAAGACATGGAAATAACTCGCATTTGTGGAAGAGAGCTGTGAGGGATGGGGGTGGGGGAGTGTGTGTTGGTGTGTTTATTTGGGTGTGGGTTATGTTTCAAATCCATAGGAGATAGTAGATAACAGGCAATGGCATATCTGTCAATACTGTCCTTACCAAGAAAAGGAAAATAAGCATACAGTTGAAGCTGCAAGATTGTATTACTTTAGTGTACAAGGATGTTTCGCCACATGCCTATAAGTGCTGGGTGAAGTTAGCCAGGCTGTCGCGATCTCGTGCCTTCGTTCATTCCAGCACCTATGGTTGGTCTGGTATGGCAGCAATAGCACACTGTCCCGAAGACTAACAAGTGTTAATTGACAAGTTGTCCGATCAGCAAACGGAGCTGAAGCCATGACGTTGTCTGTCTGGGTCCATTTGTGGTTCAGCAACTACCTTTGTGATGACCAACAGTGGTTGGTTGCACCAAAAAGGGGGATTATGTAGTCGATGACTCTATGTTGATGAATCTAATGCATATCTAATGCATATTCTGACACTTTTGTCGCTCATGTCGTTCTTGCTTATGAAAACAGTCAAGAAATGATTTGTAGATTTTGTCACTTTTGGTGTGTTCGTGCGGTAAGGCTGCAAATTCAAACTGCCTCCAGGACATGAAATTAAACCAGTTGATGCATCAGCCTAGGGTGAAGTGTGGCATGCAGGGAAATTGCTTCCGGTCAACCTATAGGGAAAGAGTAGTGTGAAGCGAGAGATTCCTAAGTGATTCCTCTCTAAAGCAAGCAGCTCATGCATTCACATATATGTCAGCCACTCGTATATTCATATATTCATAAGTCAAGAAGCTGCCCCAAGTCCCCCCAGGCCAGTGGCAAGCCCACCAACAGGGGTGGGTGGGACAAACGGGTCAGATGTCCTCGGCCCAAGGGAGGGATAGGAAGCACAGAATTCAGTGGGGACCCAATTACATCCTATGTATTGAGAGGGGGGTTCTTTCAGATGATTTTGTCCTGTCCTTGATTTCGGCCCTGCCAGTGTCCATGATCAGTAGTCTCAGGTGGAGAGCCGCTGCAGTGCCTTCACCATCCCCCTACTCACCGCTTACTCTGTGCCCCCAGTGCACCCCGCTGCTGCTGCATGAGCTATGAAACCGTACCTCAGTGTGACTGGCCATAGAGACACCACCTGCCTTTGAAGTGGGTGCCCCAACTTCTTGAGACACACACACACACACACACACACACACACACACACACACACACACACACACACACACACACACACACACACACACACACTGGTTTCCTCTCCCTTCTCTCAGCGGCTATACAATCAAACTCATTCTCTTTACATTATTTTTTGACATTTCTTCTTAATGCTCCCCTAGCAAGTGTAGAGCGTAATTTAGAGCAATTTTCATTTCTACACAGTGTAGTGATGTGAAGAAGACTGCTTTTAACATCCTTTTTGTCACCCTGGGAAATATAATTCTTTTAAATTCTCTCCTCAAGACCCTGATCTATGTAATTATCTTGTGTTAAAAAAAAAAAATGTTTTCCGTAAAAAATTAAACTGCAAAAATCCTCTCCTTGTGATTTTTCCACCCACGGTAGAATTCTACCGTGGGTGGAAAAATCACAAGGAGAGGATTTTTGCAGTTTCATTTTTTACGGAAAACATTTTTTTTTTTTAATTCAAGTTTTGTTCCACATAGGGAAACTATTAATGTCAAAATGCTGTTTATTAATCATTTCAGATTTCAATAGAACGCTTTTCCCAGTATAATTTCCATGAACACTCCTTATAACAGACCACAGGGATGTCTGCTCAGCACAGAGATTCTAGGCCGCTCTTTTCTCACTTCGGGATTACCAGAAAGGCACCGCTCTCTTGCGTAGATCATCATTGAGTGGCTGACGACAGCATCCAAAACTTAACAGGTGATTCATCAAATTGCCGTTCATTTTCCATGCTTTAGTTTCAACTGGTGCTGTCAGATGGCCAGGGAAAACAACCTAAGCTTTCCTCTTGAGACTGTCAAAACTGAACTTGAATAAAAGCAGAGCGGCGATTGAATGTTCATTCCAGCCCCCATTATTGAGTTTTTGTGGCATTGTTGTAAGGGATGGTGCCCAAGTCAAACTTGTTAAGTCATAACATTAAGCATTTTTGGAATCATTTTGTCTAGTCCACGAAAATGACGACCTCCCTTTTTAAAGTGCTATTTTTAGAGTAATAAAAAAAACAGCTTATATTTGGGCCAACACGTTAACACGACTTGGGGGATTTGTTTAGTGAGGTGACGTTCTGATAACTTTAGGCATGATTTTCTTTTTCTTGTCCATTTATGGCTGTGCAGGATGCCACAATTTGTGTTTGTCAGCAGGTGCTCAATCTCTTCACTCTGATTGGAGGCGGCTGAGACTTGGAGTCGGTTGCCATGTACCCTGCTGTTGATTCAGTGAGATACAAGCGGAGAAAAAAAAAATAACACTGCACTGCAATCTGTTAACAGGCATTTAACTTTTGCGGGTTGTGTTATGTCTCCACAACTGGCAGTTGCGTAGCTACAGTGTGTCCCTAACTACACATTGAGTTTCAAATATGAATGGACATACCATGCATTACTTGGCAACAGCAAAATACACTGAAAAATAGCCTGACATCCACAAAAGACCAACCATCTGAATGCAGTTGTAATGTCATCGGAAGGTGTTTTTTTTTTCAGATCCACAATGGAAGCAAGCGTTTTGCCTTACTTTGTCATCTTTGACATTTAATGCAAGAGGTGCATGATTTTTCTCTTCCACATATTTGGAAAACGTCTCTCTTTTGTACACCTGAAAAAGGGCATACACCATGACAGACATTGGTATGTTACACTGGCTTACACAGTGTACTACCAGTGTTTTATACACCTCAAAATGGCATACACCATTACAGACTTGATTACACATACTGTATTACTCAGGCTTACACAGTGTACTACCAAGGGTTTTGTTCACCTCAAAATTACATACACCATTACAGACTTAAGTATACATATTACACTGGCTTATAGATCCTACTACCATGTGTGCTGTGTGATTATCAGCTCTTCAGCTCTGTGGAACTCTTCAACTCTGTGTGGCCGGTTGCTTGGTCATGTAGTTCAGCCAGTCATGTTGCTGAAAGCCTCAGTGAGATGTCTGATAGGGAGTTTTATTTTTTTTTAAAGGGGGGGGGGGGTGTCCCTGTGGATTTGCTCTTGGCCATAAATGGTGCTGTGTGTTTAGTGGTTTCATTCTTCATGCTAAAAATGTTGGCCTCCTGCTCTTATCAGGTATTTTAACTGTCCGTGCAGCAGCAGCGGTGCGAGTTACAGCCAGACATTCCACAGCTTCATAAAGAAGGCTTATTAAATTAACGATGAGTTTCATCTACAGTACCTGCCCTCGTTTATGTCCACATGCTAGTTAATTTAATTTATGCTGCACATTTACAGCACAAGTGCTGTGATAAAGTCAGAGACAAAAGAGTCTAGGCAACATAAAAAGGTTAAAATGGAAATAAAATTTGACTAAGATAAAATAAACATTCTGAAACTGCAATCAAGTGAAATAAAAATATATTTGGGAACAGCCTTATACATAAATTTGAGCTATTGTGTCTTCTTATCCTGTGATCTTGTTACTCTTTATAATGTGGTGTGTCTTATGTCAGCAAATACTGCTGGCTAGTTCTCCAGTTGAGTGTCATTTGCATGTGTGCATGCATGTGCCAGAGTGCTGTTTTTTGTACTCGTATGTCATGTGTGTAGCACATGAAGGGAGACAGGCCTACTGGAAAGTCTCCAGTGACTTACGGTAGCTCCAACTGCATTCCCACTATGATGTACTGCAGAGTGTAGACAATGATTTATTGATGGTTGGGTAAATTCAGAGAGTAAGTCTGTCAACAGTGGCACAACTATTGTTTTTGCTGAAGGGGTTTTCTCTGTGGTCATTTTAGTGATGTTAAATAATGAACAAAATCACAGCTGTTGGTTTTTAGTAGTTTCATATACAAAAGGAACCTTAGCAGAGGCAGACGTTCCTAGTAGGTTTATTAACCATGTCCTTCATAAACTCTGCTGCAAGGATGGATCTACAAATCCGTCAATATCATGTGCATGAAAACGTGTTTTGCATGTGTGCTTTGTGAATATTGACAGATCCTTTTGCATTTCGATAGTGAAGTCCTGCAAAACACATTTTGGGGAAATATTCCCTGATTATTGGTGTTCTTTTGGAAAAATTGCTAGACCAACATGTTTTTGTAGTGAATGCAATAGACTGACGTTTCAGTGGCTTGAATAAAACGAGAAAAAAAAGCAGCTCTTGGCATTTTTCAGAATGCTCCGTCACATATGGTTAGTGGATAGTGAAAAGGTGCCGTTGTCCGGACTGTCTGTGTGTTATCAAGGCAGATTTGCCTGAATCCGTATTGACAGGAACCACGTTTCAACGAGGATTTGCAGCACACGTACCGGGCCATGCTTGGGATGCAGGCCTGTTGGTTTTGCATGGAAAACCTTGTTGGCACGCTCACTGGTGAAACAGAGCTGCGGAAATTGAATTAGCCTTTGTCTTGTGTGTTCTTGGCCATACCTCTCAGCCATGTCTCTGTTTCTGATTGGAATGCATACCATTTTTTTCCTGATTTGATCTTTTGCTCCGGCACAAAGCAAGAAAAAGAGGTTTAGTGGCCTCCGATGCCCTTGCTTTAATAGGAGACAACAATTGCTCAAGTTATATCCGGGGTAAAAAAAAAAAAAGCTTTACATTTCCATCTTGTCTCATTGTCTTTGTCTCTGTTAGGGACTATTCTTCAGTATTTTTCAGTCGTCTTTCAGTATGTTTTTGTTGCATCAAATTTTGCAATTTCATTAAACCACATAGTGCTGCCTGTACAATCGTTTCAGGGTCATTCCATAATGATTTACAAAACCGTGTCATTTTGAGTTCAAGATGTTCAATATTACATTAGTATTATTTCGCTATGATGGTTTTGTGACTAAAAAACTCAGGAACCGTTGCCAAAGCCTGCATGTGTGATAAGGTTACCAAATAAAAGCCTTATGCAATTTAGGAATGCCCAGCTAGTTCAAATGCATCGCATGGCATAGATTTGCATTGATTGCCATTTAAGGGCTTGCGTTGAGTTGTGGCACTGAATGCCATCAGACCCATTAAGGTGCTGGCACCCTGCCTCGACTAACACCAACAGAGTCAAGCAAAATACTGCTGGATATAAAACTCCTCATCCAATCTATTTGTGGACCTGGCAATCAGTTTACCGAGTCCAAGAGTGCCATCTGCCAGGTACCGAGAACTGCCAACTGAAAACAACACTTGAGTGTTCTTTTTATTTTCTTCTCTCCAACCATATCATTGTTTCCAAAATGGTTTTAGTGGTTCATCATCTTGTAGCAGGGTGAAGAGGGTGCTTCCAAAGTTCCTATATATGGGCTATAATGACATTTATTTGGAGGAACTAACCCAGTTTGCATTTCAAATGAGACAACGTTCCATATCCAACCTTTAGGGTGACCTAAAAAAAGAACCATTCTGTACCTGTTTGTAGCCCCCCTTACCAGACACCGTCCCACAAATGGGATGTTGTAATAGTCACTGAAGAAAACTTCACTACCATAGAACTACACCACTAGGACAGCGCATAGAGCCTTGAATAATAAATTACAACTTGGTCATTGGCATTTTGGTAACAACTAATTTGTAGCGTGGGTAGTGTCTTAAGGTTAAGCTATGAGAAGAGTGTTTGTGTTGGTCTTTGGATGGTGCTAACACTGTGTGCAGAAACAGCACCCCTAAACTCCCAATCAGAAGCATCCTGCCGGGAGCCACTGCTGACTCAGCATTAATGCTTGTTTTCTCCTTTGTACATAAGCCTCTATACGTGTGTGTGTGTGTGTGTGTGTGTGTGTGTGTGTGTGTGTGCGCGCGTGTGTGTGCGTGTGTAGGGGCCTATGAAATCCGTTTTAAATTCCGTTTTCCGTTGAAATTCCGTTTTATTTCTCAAATTCCGTTTTTTCGGATTTATTTTTTGCCAAATCGGATTTTTTTTTACATTTTTGAACTTATTTTCCCCTTTCACACCCCCCTCCCCCCCCCAACAAAATTTCTTAGTTATTTAGTTCAAACTGGTGGGTGGACAGAGCCAACCACTCATTGTTGAATGGTAGGTAGAGAAAAGAAAAGTAAAATTACCTACTAGCTTTTTGTAATATCAGCCCTCAAAAATATTCCAGGTAATAAGGTAGCTGAAATGTACATGCGCATATATTCTATTAAATACACGTGACGCACTCAACTAGAAGGCGAATTCACTTCTGGTGCATTGAAGTTGGACTCGGGCTGCATCAGGTTTTCTCGAATAAGTTTGGCTATATTGCAACGTGCAGCTACATTAGAGACATTTTTGGTCACGTTATATGTAATCATTAAATAAATAGCCTTGCAAAGTCCCTACTGTCTACCGTTTCACACAAACACATGTTTTACAAGACGGACGTTTTCTTCTGATGATGACTTGACCCTTTTTCAAAGTTGTTGCTAACTTTTAGTCACTAGGCTATGCTCCGTGGCCAACAAAGTTAACAAGACATGATCAAAGCATTGCCTGATCAGTTTTTATTTTACAGCGGTCACGTCTGTTGTAACAAACTCCAAACTCGTGCCTCGCGTCGGATGATTCCATTGTTTATTAAAGTGCAGTGGAGAGCCACCCGTCTTTTCTGTGTCACATCGCATTGTCTTGGTAACAGACGGCCAGGACAACGCGTTTATGCCTGACCTCACCTGTTCTACTAGGCAAAATTTGAGTGCTGTTGAGTATTAAGATTTCTTCAATGCTCTGACGGCCAGTGTTAGGACGCGGGAGACAAACGGAAACGCCGCTTGGGAGAGAGATGCGTTCACTGTCAACATGCGCTGATGGATCATGGATCTGCATAGAACTTTTGCGCATCACCTCGCGTGGGCCAGATATGATATCATGGCCATATTTTGTGTTTGAAATGTCTTTTAGACTGATAAATGATGACAAAAATAATGGATTTTTAGTTTTATCATAAAAAATGAGCAAATTCCGTGCAATTCCGCGTTTATAACCAAATTCCGTTTTAATGTCCACATTCCGTGATTCCGTCCGTGTTTTCCGTATCGCGGAAATCATAGGCCCCTATGTGTCTGTGTGTGAGAGAGAGTGTATGCGTGCTTTCCCCTTCACTTCCAAGAAGTTTCTAATGTTTCTAAGTATACATACTTCAGTGCTATTTGCGTTATGCGGTGGGCTTATTTTTTACTGTGTGTGTGTGCGTGTGCGTGTGCGTGTGCGTGTGCGTGTGCGTGTGCGTGTGTGTGTGTGTGTGTGTGCGTGTGTGCGTGTGTGCGTGCGTGCGTGCGTGCGCGTGTGCGTGTGTGTGTGTGTGTGTGATTGGGCAGGAAAGCAGCACAGTAGTGAGTTTTCTCGGCTGGTGGCGCAGGTCAGAGGTCGCATGAGGTCGTCAAAGACTACACGGCACATCAAGGAGGAGGCCGCCAAGGCTGAGGAGGAAACCAGCAGTCAAGGTAACATGTTCACACACACACACACACACACACACACACACACACACACACACACACACACACACACACACACACACACACACACACACACACACACACACACACACACACACACACACACACTATTGAACTCTTTCTGTCTGTCTCCCTCTCTCACTCACTCTTTCTCTCTTCTCTCAGATGCACGCACACACACACACACACACACACACACACACACACACACACACACACACACACACACACACGTGCGTACACTGTCAGACTTGCATGCCTCATTTTGATAAATACCCTCGTAACTCACATTACTGCTTGACTCAAAGAGAGACAGCCTTGTGTTGGCCAATTTCTCGAATGACTGATGTTGATAGATATTTATTTACATGGCACATTGTTATGCTCAAGACGGCTGCAGAAAAAAAAAATACTTTGTACAAATATGATTACAGAGACCAAAACCAGCAACCAATGAACGAGGAGATGGGCTACATTGGTGTTACTGTCTGGGAGATAACGAATGTAAACTAGGATGTTAATTGCGTTTTGAGTGGCTTTTCAGTAAGAATTTAATGATAGCACACACCTTTTTAATAACTTTAAGGTAACACTTTATTTTAGGGATACATCTATTAGCACTAATACATACAATATTAATGCCTTAGTAAGTAACTTGTAAGGCATGTACTAAGCAAAATCAGACAGTTGTTAGACATTTATTCGCAAATGTCTTGTTCATGCCCAATTAGGGATTTATTACCAATATAACCTTAGTAAGGACCTAGTAGACCTAGATTTCTATTTATGACTAAGCAGTAAGGGCCAGAATACAATGTGTATAAGCTCCTGGTACACTGTGTGAACAAACCCTGAACAGTGTGAAAACAGATGTGGAATAAGGGTCCCTATTCTAAAGTGATGCATTGGTCAGCCCAGATGGCATAGGGCCCCCGCCCCCCGGAAAGCAAAGTGTAAGAACATTTCCAATTCTGCATTGGTCTCCTTGGTTGCGTAGATCTCACTTTATCTACTTTTCAAGAGGGTGAGTAATAGGAAGCATTATATAGCAAGGATTGGACGTAAACTTCTCAATGACGGTGGGTGGTGAGATGTAATTTTTTTCATACACCAATTAGTTTTAATTGTAAAAACCCTACAATAAATGCAGAATATAACGATGAGTAATAGTTTGGAAGCAAAACTAAGCTATTCCTTTGTGATAAATAAGTTAATGTTTGAGAAACTTATCTCCAAGAAGTGCAGTGCATGATAGGTACGCCCTTAGTCAGCAATGCAATGCATGGCCAATGCAGCAATGATAATATTTCTGTTGTTACATACATGGCAAATTGTTTGGATAGCAACTAAATTTCACGAGTGAGGGGAGGAGCTAAGGACATAGGCTCAGAGCTGGGTAGGTTGTCTGTTGGCCTAGATTGCGTACCCATCATGCACTGCACTTCTTGAAGCAAATGTTCTCGAACATTAACTCAATTATCACAAAAGAATAGTTTAGTTTTGCTTCAAAACTATTATTCTAATGTTCTGCATTTATTTTGGGTTTTTTTACAATTAAAAATCAGTGGTACATGAAAAAAATTACATCTCACCAACCCACCGTCATTGACAAGTGTACGTTCAATCCTTGCTATATAAAGGCTCCTGTTACCTTCCTTACATTGTTATGAACAAGAGAAAACTAGATGACTTAACTGGGCAAAAATTAATTATTTAATTGGGGGGGGGGCTAGGTAGTGCGGGCCTGGGTGGTGTGGGGGCCCTAGGTAACAAGGGGGACTTTGGTAGTGTGGAGGCCCTGAGCCAGAATAGGGACCCTTATTCCGCATCTGTTTTCACACTGTTCAGGGTTTGTTCACACAGTGTGTCGGGAGCTTATACACATTGTATTCTGCCACTTACTACTTACTAATAAATAGAAATATAGGCTTACTGGTCCTTACTAAGGTTATATTAGTAATAAATCCCTAATTGGGCATGAACAAGACATTTGTGAATACATGCTTAACAACTGTCTTATTTTGCTTAGTACATGACTTACAAGTTACTTACACAGGCATTAATATTGTATGTATTAGTGCTAATAGATGTATCCCTAAAATAAAGTGTTACCAACTTTAATTATAATAATCATAATACTACTTAGTATTAATATTACATAGCACTACTTTTAGTTCAGCTACTGCTTCTACTAGTGCTTCTACTACTGCTACTACTACCACTCCTACTACTACTAATACACACAAAGCAGTCGAAACAGTCATCAGTCAATCCTTTATGCAAAGTGCATAACAGCTGCTATGAATGTGTTATGCAGTGGCATGTAAAGTGAAGTGTTACCTTTATATTACTTTCAGAGCAAACGGCTTTTATTCAGGAAAACTGTTCTAAAGTCTATGACCAAACAAGTACTTAAGTTTTCAGCACCCTGTGCTTCTGCATATTTGCATTATTTACAGTATATTAGGGAATATAATTGACAACAACAAAAAAATGTTACACTTCACCAACTCCTAATTGGACTTGAATTGACCATGTGATGAGTTTCTATAATTATTTTATTGCAAGGCTGAATATATAATCACAAGAAATATATTAGTTTCTAGACGTAGGCTTTTGCAATAAAATAGCTGGAAAACAATACTCCTATTTTTTTTCTTCCAAAACACATGCCTGTCTGCTTGTTAGTGGAGTTATAACAAACGGCTGTTAAACGTTTTCTGAAAAATATCCACTGCTAATTGGCATAAACAAAGAAAATGGGCAATGTTTATTGCAAGAATGAGTTTAATTATACATAAATATATGCAATTGCATCATTATTGAGTGTCTGTGGGTGTGTGCACATGTGTGTGTGTTAAAAAAAAAAAGTCACCAAGGGCATAGCCTACAGCAGGAGTGCACAACCTTTTCTTAATCGAGATCTACCTTTGAAGTTGATGGTCTGCCGCAATCTAGTACCATGTCAAATTTAAGGATGTCACAATATTAAGATCACAATTGGTTTTCACTACTATCACCTTATCTTTTCAGTGTGTTCTAAAAGTATGGTCAATATGTTTAGAAAGCAATGCAGTACTGATAGTATGCATAAATAATTGAAAGTCCTACACAACTGAAATAATTCAAAAAAGTATCAACATTTGGTAGGCGATCGACTGGTTGGGCACCCCTAGCCTACAGTATTTGTAAAGCCCGATTCGGAAGGGACTTTTATTACTTATGGACCCCCGGTAATTCAGAACAATTACGTAGAATGTCTGAGTACTTAGTCCTGTGCGAATGTGCCATGTCCGCGATTTGTGAGGTAATAATTCCGCCGTCTGCTGTGACGCGGTTCGGCGAAAACCAATTGGAACGTTCATATCGACGAATGTTCCAGGCTGTCAAGACAGAGCCGTTATGTGATTAGCTGAATCAAACATGTCAGTGCCGCGTCCAGAGCGAATAAAACAAATTCATGGCGAAACTTCTTCAACCACCCCAGCTACCTGGGTCGCGTAGGTAGCGCCTGATGTACACGGGCCATTATAATGTCTGTGAATTGAGTAAATAACAGACGTTTATTTATCCCGTCCGAATGCGCCCCGAAAAATCACGGAGGTCCGGGGGTAATTGCGAATTACCAGGGGTCTATAGGTAGTATTTATCCCGTCCGAATCAGGCTTAAGCTGAATTTTAATAAAACGCTATGGTAATCAGTTGGAGGCTGTAGGGATTCTATTTTTATTCAAACACACACACACACACACACACACACACACACACACACACACACACACACACACACACACACACACACACACACACACACACACACACACTGCAAACTACTGATTAGAAAGTGCATAAAGTAGGAGGTTGTGTTTGTGTTACACCATCAAGTCATCAGAGCTGCAAAGGAAAAACCAAGACAGTAGGTCGGCTTAAATCATTAATGTATGCAGCCTCTCGTTGGTCCAATTAGCTCTGCATATGTGTTGGTCAAGTTCACCCCAGCAGTGTGGTCACTCTATAATCAAGGTGAATGCAACGACCGTGGATCGTTTCGCCCTTGAGTGTGCATTATTGTTATTCTCTCCTGCTAATCGACAGATTGATTGTAGTGTGACGTTCTTTTTTCTTTGGTGTGTGCCAGGTGTATGTCAGTAGCTCCCTGTAATAGTCATTGAAAAGTTAACTACCATAGTACTACAATACTATGACGTAACACAGGGCCTTAAGTAATGCACTGCAACTTGGTCATTGTCATTCTGGTAGCAGCAAATTTATATTGCTATGTCTTAATGGGTTTGGAAACCTCATAAGAGGCAATTATTTGTTTGTGCAGTATACCCTGAAGAAGGCTCTAAGCCGCTATGTGTAGGCGTCTGCGCTGATCATGTTTTTAACTTGAAAAATAGCCATGTTTGAATAAAGGATTTTATAATTTATGGATAAGAGGAATGTATTGCACTCGCTCCTTTTTGATGACACTGTTTTTCCCCACACCAAAGAGCAACTTCAAGATATTTTTCCACAATTCCTGAGTGCTGTAGAGTTATTCTTCACTCCACTCCCTTTTTTTTGTTTTTTTTTGTTCTGGCCTCCCAGCAGTCACAACAACTACAGCAGCAGCAGTGGAAACATGTCCTACGATTGAAGACATGGCTACTGTCCCAGTCGCAGCGCATGATAGACTGGAGATACAAGTCGACTCCCTCTTCCAATTGGACAACATGGAGACATGCCCCACCCAGCGCTACACAGAGCCAGCCAATGAGGAGATGGATACAGACCAGGGTCTCGTCTCCACAGAGAGGAGGTTGAGGTCGCCCAGCCCGACCCCCAGTGAAGTTTCTGTGAGCAGGTGAGTGGAACTGTGGGCATGTTAAACTAGTGCAACATTTTTCAGTGGTTTCCCAAATTAATGCATTGTTTGGCCACAACGTAGCGTAAGCGTTCAACAGACTTTCAGTGTTGATTGCTTGCGTTTGGTAGGTGTGTTGGACCACTCATATAATTGATGGCGATTATTTTCCTTTGCCAGAAGGACACAAAGAATCTCCCTCTGAGTGGCCATAGGCTAACGATTTGTGACACACAACAAGGTGTTCAGCGCAACTGTTTCTGTTGTATTCAACAGTTGATGTCTCTTGAACACATACATACAGTATGATTGTCTGAATCCAAAGCATTCTCCTTTGAATCGAGGTGGTATTCATATTAAAAACCCTTTATTCTACATTGGGGTGGTATAAAGGATGTAGAGGGTTTTTAATATAACTTCCATCTTGACTCAAAGGAGAATGCTTGGCATTCAGTCAATCAATATATGGAGCCTTAAAGACACTGCATTCAGGCTCTTGAGATTTTAGCTTATTATTAAAAATGTGGGTATGTTAAAGCTCAATAAATATATCCTAATGCCAGTTGAGGGTCCTAACTTTTAAATGCAATTTAGTTCATGTTTTTATGTACTTCGGAGGCTGAGATATTTAGGTTTTTATAGGTTGAGGGCACCTCTTCCCAAAAAGGGCTTAGGCATTCAGTAGATGTTTTTTTGCAGGTGCTTGAAGCTTAAGTGGGTTAATCTGGGAAATATACAATTTTTGAAGCTCACAGATGACAGGTATGCTACTAAATTCAGCGAGGCAGAACTGAACACATTTTTCAAGTTTCAAAATTGAATTGGTCTTGGGATCAGGACGTCACATATGTGGTATTTCTTTTCCTGGCAGAATAATACATGTGGGTGATGGAGCGAATAACAAGTAGTCTCCTTCACCCTCATCCGTAGCTGGAGTGCCCTTGAGAAAGGGATGTTACCTTGACATTGCAGGTGGTACTGCACTGTCTCCAACACAGAAAGGATAAACAACAACACAGCAAGGCTGAAAACCGAGTTTAAAAAAATATCCACATAGCTATTCTTCATCTCGTCCTTTCACTCCGAAATGCTCAATGCGTTAGCTCCCTTTCACTGTGTAAATATTCTAAGAAGCCAGGCATGTTTTCCCTCCCGTTAGTTGGTCTCGGAGAAAATGTGTTCTCAGTATTTTCTGCCTAATTTGTGTTGGGTGATGTAAATGGCTGTGGGAATTGCAACTGATTGGTCAAATATGTTTACTCCCAGGGCTCCTAATCACACCCCAGGAAATGCTAAACAGCCATCTACATGGGATGATAAATGCTGTGCTGTACTTTGCTGCATCGCTGTGTTGTATGGATACAGGGATAAGAAACCAACAGAAAGCGGATGACTCTTTACACTCCCCTCCATCTTCGTAAATGTTATTCCTGTAACATTCTAATTACGGCTGATTGTAGTATCTTTTGCGGTGGAGACACAAACTGAACCGAACCATACCAATACATTCTGTACCAAACCGCCAGATACTAAACCGTACTGTACTCTACTGCTTGGTGGAAGCGTTGCTTAAGAGTATTCCCTTGTTTGGTTTATAGATGTATTTGCTGTGCTGTGGATTTCTAGCAATATTGGCGGACAAACTATTGTTTGGTTTTCCATCAATAGTTTGTCCGCTAATATTGCTAGAAATCCATTGCTAGGCTAAGACTATGGTGGGTGAGGCGGGGTCGCAAAAATACTTGTCATTCCAAAAAGGGGTTCCCACTGAAAAAGTTTGGGAACATATAGCACACACTTGAGTACAGCCTTACATCAGTTCACATACCCAAATATGCGCTCTCTCTCTCTCTCTCTCTCTCTCTCTCTCTCTCTCTCTCTCTCTCTCTCTCTCTCACACGCGCACACGCACTGTCTCACACACACACACACACACACACACACACACACACACACACACACACACACACACACACACACACACACACACACACACACACACACACACACACACACACACACAAGCAGTACAAGTCCTGGGTGATTGTCCTGTGTCTCTCAGTGCAGTTAAAAACAAAAAACATAATCCAAGGTAGTGACAAGTTTCCAGCAGACAATCCTCGGCTGATGAGGCATCTGCACCTGGGAGGACTAGACAGACTCTTATAGCCCATTTTCACTGATGCCTTACTGTGATGGGACCCTTTAACTCTGATAGGACCATTGTGAACGGCAACCACTGTGGTCTGTGGAAGTGACTTTGTAATTGTGTAAAGGTGTGCGTGTGTGTGCGTGTGTGCGTGTGTGTGTGTGTATGTGTATGAGTGAGAGAGACTAGAGACAAGCGTACACTAGAATGAGCGATGGATGCCTTTCATGCTCTGCCTGAAGCAGAAACAGACCCACACAGTCTACCTTGACGGCAGATGAGGTTGTCAGTCACTGAGGATGCAAACTGCAAAACAGCCCCAGTCATGCTCCATCAGTCATCCGTAATAGCGACACAAACACACGCACACGCACACACTCACATTCACACTCACAGAGACTATTCCCAACCGCACAAACACACATGCGCGCACAAACACACACACACAAACACACACACACATAGTCGGTTATTGCTAATAGCATCACATTAGCGTGTGGGGCCCTCTCATTGCCCAGGCAGATGGAGAGGCATCTCCTCCTCCTCACGCCCCTCTCCAGGCACTCCTTGTTTTGTCTGTTTCACCACGATAATGCCCCTCCATCTCGTCCCTCTCTCTCTCCCACTGTCTCTCTCCATCTCTCCATCTCTCCCTCTTTCTCTTTCTCTCTCTCTCTCTCTCTCTCTCTCTCTCTCTCTCTCTCTCTCTCTCTCTCTCTCTCTCTCTCTCTCTCTCTCTCTCTCTCTCTCTCTCTCTCTTTCTCTCTCTCTGTCTCGTAAAGCTCCTTTAGTGCCTGCGGGCCAGATGGGCAGATGGGACATGGCTATAAGCCTTTGTAAGGGTGCCATTTTTTCATTTTATGTCGACTCTCTTTGTACGGACTGACTCTGTGTGAGGAGAAATTCATTGACAGGTTCAATGGGATGAAGAAATGCTGATTGCCCCCTGAGAGAGCCCTGCTTAGCCCATTGGCACAGTGTGTGTGTGTGTGTGTGTGTGTGTGTGTGTGTGTGTGTGTGTGTGTGTGTGTGTGTGTGTGTGTGTGTGTGTGTGTGTGTGTGTGTGTGTGTGTGTGTGTGTGTGTGTGTGTGTGTGTGTGTGTGTGTCCGTGCGCGCGCACACACATGCGTATGCATGTGTGTTTGTGTGCACGAGTGCCTGCTTAGCCCATCACCGCAGCTTTTCAGCTCCTGATATTGTTTTTGCGTCCTCCTCATTCAGCAGCTAATGGAGTTCACTCTTAAAGCCATCGTCTGTGACAAGCTCACAGAGGGACTCTTTCCCCTTTCCGAGGGGATTCTGAGCGTTTCTCATGGGGGATTATCTAGGCAAGAGGATCTCCTGCGACTTTACAATGGAGTAATAATGGTAATGGTATCTCTCTGAAATTAAAAACAAGAACAAAAAGAGGAGGTCTTTATGACGTTAATGCCCAAAAATAAAAGAGCAAGCAGTGTTTTTCATAGGGGGTTAATTAAACAAGAGAGTGGCTATCCTGAGAGGTTAAAATGGAGTAATGATTGAGAAATGTTAGCCAGGCTACGCCCTCCTACTGACGTAACACCTTCGGAATTGCTTCTAGTCTGGCCAGGAGCCAAACAAATATCTTTTTTGAGCTCCGGAGAAGTCAGGAACTCCACTCACTTTGTCGGGAACCAATCAACTTTGAGCAGCTCCAGCGGCCCTGGGTAGAGGCGTGTTCAAGGCAGTGACATGGTTTAAGCGGAGACGTTCTATTGGGACTAAAAAATGTTTGGTTTAAACTTCGGTACAGGCTTTTCTGGCCTCAACCAGTAGCAAACCGAGGAAGGTGGATTAACCAGGCCGTTTAGGAAACATTATTTGTTATCTTTTTGAACAGACCAACATCTCGGTATTAGATTTGTAAGTCGATGATAATCAGGCAAGAGAAATGTGTCTCTTCTACGTTATTCAAATGAGCTCTTCAACACTTGAAGCCATGGTCTACTGAAAGGAAAAAATGGGAGCCTTTTACTGTAGATGGGGTCACCTGCGGGCCTATTCTCCATTTGTAATTGTTATGATGTAGTGCAGCATTTTCAGCAGAGAGCCTTAAGTAACAGATTAAGACAAAGCCATTACAATTTGGTGACAGTAAGGTTATAACAGGCTCTGCGCTAAGAGGTTAATACCAGTACTGAATCTTAATACCAAAAACCAAAAAACTTCACTGAACTGGTAAAAAAGTTTTCTTACTGTCCTCCAGAGTGCATTCTTCTACTCTTCAGCGGTATTGTTCAGTTATTCAGGTATGCCAGTCATTGCACATTGTGACTGTGCAGTTTCAGTATGCTGTACCAATATCGTTTAGCCTTGGTTTTGCAGTGTACTGTGCTATAGCAGTGTTGTGCAGTAATTCAGGTATGCTAGTCACTGTATGCTATGACTGTATGGTTTAATAATTCAGGCATGCTAGCCACTGTATGGTATGGCAGAGTCATAGTTATTCAGATATGCACAGTATGGGATATGTTTGAGCAGCAGGCAGCTGAGAACAGGTGTCCTTGTGCATTTCAATGGCCAAGGACCCAAGTCAACATTAGTGGAGGCCTCAGCTTAACTTTTGCATCATTCTCTCTCTCGCTCTCTCGCTCTCTCTCTCTCTCTCTTTATTCATGTACTTCATGAACTGCTTTGTATGCTTTCCATGGAGTGATTGTAGAACTTTATTTTAAATAAAGAACCATTTAAAATCTCTCTTTCTCTCTCTCTCTCTCTCTCTCTCTCTCTCTCTCTCTCTCTCTCTCTCTCTCTCTCTCTCTCTCTCTCTCTCTCTCTCTCTCTCTTTCTATCTCTCTCTCTCTCTCTCTCTCTCTCTCTCTCTCTCTCTCTCACTCTCTCTCTCACTCTCTCCCCACCCCTCTCTCTTTCTCTCTCTCTCTCTCTCTCTCTCGCTCTCTCGCTCTCTCCCCACCCCTCTCTCTTTCTCTCTGTCTGACACACACACACACACACACACACATTCTTATTCTCGACTCTTGTTCTTCTCTGTACTTTTTTGAGTTTTCCTGTCACTTCTCATTTGTTACTTTTCAATCAAAGCCTGTATTCCCCCTTCATTGCTTTGTCCTTATTACTCACTCTCTCCTATTTCTCTTCTGCTCACTCATTCATTCATTCTCTCACTCCCTCGCTCTCTCACTTGCTCTTCTTGCAAAGTCCCTCTTGCACACTTTCCACTGGTGCACTCTTTTTTTCCCATCACTCACTCACTCACTCACCCACCCACCCTATCTTTTACAAACACCCTCTCTCTTTTACAAACAACCTCTCTCTCTCTCTCTCTCTCTCTCTCTCTCTCTCTCTCTCTCTCTCTCTCTCTCTCTCTCTCTCTCTCTCTCTCTCTCTCTCTCTCTCTCTCTCTCTCTCTCTGTGTGATTCAATGACACGGCCTATTTGTTATTTTTGCTGCATGTGGCTTTCCCTTTGACAACCTTATACGAGTTGTAATAAATTATGTTGTGAGAGTGGCTGCATTGGAATCAATAAGCGCAGGCCTACTGTTTCTTTTGTCAATTTTTTTTTCGTTTCGTGTCTGCCAACAAAAATTGCTTGGAGCGAGCGAGAATTCTTTTCTGTTGTTTGGTGATTCATTGTTATCAAGCTATACAGCAGCCTCAGAAAGCAGTGCGTGTTGACATACGTAGTGAAAGGCACATTTTTCTTTTCATCGCAACAGCAATCTGTAAATTCTCAGAAGAGTCTTCTAAAAGGCGTTGTGAAAGGCAAAGTGGAGTAAGTGTACAGTATGACCTACCACTCGCCTTAGTCAGATATGTTCTGTACAGTATATACCCCATTCAGAATAAAGGAAACCTTGCTATATTTTCCTTCCAACTCAGATGACTTAGTTGAGAATGAGAGTAGGTGATTTTACCTGTTGACTGTATGGCAACCTGTCAATTCAGAAGTGGTCAGATGATATTTGTGGCAAGGTTGTAACTTCTTGAACGCTGAATTGACACCTGGCCTTGGTTATATAAATTCCACACAGATCCCGAATCACATGGTTCTATTTGAGCGCTCAACATTGCCAAAGGTTAATCATTTCATTTTTCTCCCTCAAATAAAATATGATTATGAGTGGCTATGTTTAGAAAAAATGTATATATATGTGGCCTAAAATGTCAATGAAATAAGCTGAGTTTCAGTCCTGGACATGTTTCATAGAAGACCGGGTGTAAGGACACCCATCCTTACCATACCTTACTGTACCATAACTCAGTTCACTAATTTACCTTTTCTCATTTACTAAAGCAGTGGGTCTCAACCTTTTTTGAACAAATGCCCCCTTGGTTACAACACAAGCTTCCCAAAGCCCCCTTCAACTCATCAGAAGCCTGACAACGCCCCCCTTAATATCAAAAAATTAAATGGACTAAAGCCCCCCAATAGCAACTAAGCACCATCCCCTCTCAGCTGCATCCTTCTCAATGCCCCCCAGAGCTCCCCAATGCCCCCCTGGGGGGCTGTACCGGCCCCGTTGAGAAACACTATACTAAAGGATCTAACTATAATCACGCACGCACGAACGCCTATACACCTTTGCTATACACACTATACACCTTTGCTGCTCTGCTGTTCTCAAGTCAAGTAGTCAAGTAGGTTTTTATTGTCAATTTCTTTACATGCACTGGTCATACAAAGAATTTGAAATTACATTTCTTGCTTTCCCATACAGACATAGACTAATCAAATCTCAGATGTTTCCCGCGTGTGTGCGCGTATGCTGCTGCTTTTGCTTTGCTTGTCTTGCCTACTGTGTGAGAAAGAGAGGAGGAGCAGGTGTAACAAAGAAAAAAAAACACGCACATCTGTCTCAAAAAGATTGGGTGCAGGACTGGCAAGGTTACGTGAACCTGACATGTCTGATGAAGGGCATGCTGCCCAAAAAACGTCACATTAACGTCAGAGAAACGGGAGCTTGTGTTGCAGACTTCGTTTTCAGTTTTCAAAGAAAGGTAGGACCCCCGTAATGTTTCAAAGTGTTAATAATTATACTAATATTATACTATATCATAGATGTATCTGTCAACACTGGTCATGTTAAGACTGTCTACCTAGTATGTTTTCTGCACATGGTCTATCCCAACTCACAGAATGTCATTTTGCACAATTACCTTTTTACATTTTTTACATTTTTTACATATAACTTTTTCACATTCTTTATCTTAACTATTTTTATTTTTATTTTCCCCTCCCTGACTATTCCTGTGTTATTTGTGTCTTGAAATGTCCATGTGGACATTTGTTTATTTGTGTTTTTATGTAAGCTACTGGATACCTGAATTTCCCCCTGGGGATTGATAAAGTTACTCTACTCTACTACTACTCTATAAAAGTGAGTGGGTGATATGGGCCCTAATTATCAGTACAGTGGTGCTTAATAATTTAGCCTGTGGGTCTCGCTCAACGGCAGGGTTTCTTTATGTGTGTGTGATTGTGTATGTACGTATGTATGTATGGCTGGTAAGATTACTTGGTCAGATCTCCAGCTGTTACTACATGCTAGTCAGTGGACATTCTCTTGCTAATGACTTTGATGTGAGTGCAGCTCTGAATGTCTGCATTCCTACCCCAATCTTGCTCAGGGCAACATTGAGCTTGTAAAAGTTTTGCTCTCTCTCTCCCCAGTTTCTCTTTCTCTCCCCGCTTTCTCTTTCTCTCTCTCTCTCTCTCTCTCTCTCTCTCTCTCTCTCTCTCTCTCTCTCTCTCTCTCCCCCTCTCCCACTCTCTCTCTCTCTCTCTCTCTCTCTCTCGCTCTGTCTTTTTCTTTCTCTCCCGCTCGTTCTTTCTCTCCCTCCCTCCCTCCCTCCATATCTCTCTCTCTCCCCTCCCTCCCTCATATGATTATTTCTTTCATCATTAATAGATGCCTAGTGACAGTGATGGTGGCTTCAAAGAGGCCCCGTGTTAATCTGGAGCCGCTGGCCAGCCGACCGGCGTCTTGATGCTGATCTGGGTAGCTTTCCCACACGTGTGTGTGTGTGTGTGTGTGTGTGTGTGTGTGTGTGTGTGTGTGTGTGTGTGTGTGTGTGTGTGTGTGTGTTGTGGAGAGAGGTGGAGTGTGCATATGGGAGAAAGGGAATGTGGACTGGGGGTACATTAGTTAGATAGCCTTTTTCAGATGGGCGGAGGCCAAATCTGACAATTTATCACATGTTTTCTTTTGATTTGTGAAAATTTTGGCAGATGGTGAAGCTCTACTTTGTACTGCTGACTTCGGGCTGAAAGTATTCCAACTGCAGGGGAGGAGAGACCTGGTGTAACAGACCATATATTTGTAATTAACCTCCTTAATCCAAATTGAAAGCCTATTACATGTTCTCTCTGTCTTTCTCTCTCTTTCTCGCGCTCTCCTCTCATCTTTTCCCCAACTCTTGCTCTCTCTCTCTTGTCTATCTTTCTCTTGTCTTTCTTTCTGTCACATACTTTTCATTACCCTTTTTTCTCTTTTTTCTCTCTAGTGGGCATACACACACACACACACACACACACACACACACACACACACACACACACACACACGCACATGCACACATTCTGTCGTTCTCATGCCCAGACGTTTGTGCCTCGTGTCTCATGTCTGGAGGGAATAGAGGTAATTTGGCTGAAGATTCTCTGCGGCCCCAGAAGTGGTAGAGGGTCAGAGAAGAGGGCGCCTCAATATATCCCACTGTTCCTCTCCCATCCGTCTGAGCACCTCAATATCCCCCCTTCTTCTTCTTTTTTTTCATGCCCACCTGACTGTCTCAACACCCTTTCTTCTCTTAGCTCGACATCCATCCCTCCCTCCATCCCTCCCTGCCTCCGTCCCTCTCTCTCTCCTCCTCTCTCCATCCCTCCTTGCCTCCTCTCCCTACTCCACCTGCTCCCCTGCCTCTCCCGAGCTCCTCAATCAGCCAGCTAAGTACAACATGGCACATGATGACCACAACACCACAGCACACACTGTGACACAAAACGAAATAGCATATATGCCTCTCACTTGCAAGGGGTAGCCCAGCAAGCACCCTAAGGGAACAAGGAGTACAAGGAGACAGTCACTCAGTCCTGTTACGAGGATGGTGTTTTTTCACTCCCTCACACTAGGGGTGTAAATAACAATCGATATGCATCGAAGCATCGATCCTAAGGTCGATGATCGAATTGAATCATATCGTGTCATTAGGCATTCTAAAGTATCAAAATTAATCGAATCACTGGCCCCTGCCCAATGCCCTAGCTGTTAATTGTGCAATAGAAGTGGGAAAGTAATTGGAAAAAAATTAAATCATATCATGGGGCATTTTTAAGTATTGAAAATAATCGAATCGCTGCCTTCAGAAATCGATATCAAATCGTATCATCATGGAGGCTGTGATTTCCACCCCCACCCCACACCCACCTACCACATTAAGGAAACGAATCCTCAGAAGCCGTCAATCTACAAACCCACAACTACTCGACCATGAATAACACTGCATGTAGCAACCGCAGCATAACTCAAAATTGGAGGAAGATCACACTGCAAAACGTGCCAAAAAAGCACGAAAAGTAGTTGACTTGTATGGAAGAGTAGGCAACAAAAGCAACAAAAGGGTTTTGCACGATGGGAGACGTTTTGGAAGAATGACAGGAGAAGAGAAGAATGACAGGAGAGAAGCGAACTTCATTTGTGCCTCATGGAGCTGAGGGATGAGATTGTTCGACAACAACCTTGTCAGCCGATTGGAATGGTGAAGTGCTTGATATTCCCGCTTTGTATCTGTCTTTTATTGCAGCTTTTATCGCAGCTGTTCTGAAATAGTCCAGTGGCGCTTTCAGGGCTTCATGCGGGGCTTTTGTCGCTATTTGTCTGTTAGTGCGGTAAGGACAGAGGGTTCCTCTCCTACCGGCACGCCTGCCTCAACACCCCCTCTTCCCCCCCCACCTCCTCATCTCAGTCTCCCTCTGTGTCTCTCGCCCACTTGCAGGAGCCATTCAGTCCGTCCGCACAATATGGCACGCAACAATCGCAGCTCAATACAACACAAGGAAGGCACGGCTTCAATGTCTCACAGCAATGCATCGCAGCACAGCACACAAACATGTCAGCTGAAATCAGCCTAACACCACAAACTGTATGACACCACATTGTATAGCAGCCACAGCACAACAACTGTATGGCAGTTCGGCACAGTACCCATCACAGCACAATGCAGTAGGGTACCATCGAAGCGATTCTATATTCTCAGCCTCCCTCGGTCACTACACAATCACCCCTTGCACCCAGCCTTTGGCAAATAGAGAAGCCTGTTCAGCTACAGATTCTTGCGCCATGCTCTGCAAGAATAGCCATCCAGCTATTGTAACACCACACAGAATGACGTACAGAAAGAGATTGTCACAGTTGTCTAGGCCGCATAAACTAACCCCCCCCAACTTGTGAATGTTTAATATATGTGAAATGCAAGTGTGCCATTAGACACCTTAATATCCTTAATAAAAATTAAATTGTTGCTTTTACCTCATTACCCTAGTGACCATTAGACTAACTGCTGGATGCATTTGTCAACACTGTCTGTGTCTGTGCTTGTGTCTGCTCTCGCACGAGTGTGTGTCTATGGTAGGTGTTTGAAGTTTTGAGTCAGCAGCATTGTGAAATATGGCAGAACAAGTCATTACCCTTCTCGTGCCCTGACTTCATTTCAGTAGAAATTCGTGAGGATAAATTGATTGTATGTGCCCCTCAAAAGCAGGTCGTAGTGACTTCTAACATCGGCCAAGTTTGAGAGGGAGGCATTTCAGTGTCTTGCTAAATCAGTTTAAATGTCAGAGTTCCTCGTCAGGTCGTTCGTGGAATTATTAGCGTTTCCAGTTCCTTTTTCGCTCCCTGTGGTACTTACCTGTGCAAGCCAATTTGTAGGGAAATGTCAGATTTTCCTGTCATGCTGTTGGAGTATTAGTATGATTGGCTTGGCTTATAGACTCTTCTCGTCTGTTAGGCTAGTCTTCTTATGAAGCCTAACCCTACTCCATCGTACCATAACCTAGCGCACTAACTTGCCATTGCTGCATACTTTTTACTTCCCCACGCTTTCTTTATTGCTGTACGCTGTATGTATTACTTTTTCTGTGGAGAGTAGAAGGAAACTAAGGTGTCCAGCAGCTTGGATAAATGCAGAAAAACACAGACATTATACACATCACTGCACCTATACTAACAAGACAGCACACACTTACATACTTGTACATTTAGCCCACACACACGCACGCACGCACGCACGCACGCACGCACGCACGCACGCACACACACACACACACACACACACACACACACACACACACAGCTGTGTACTGCTGCACTCTGTATTTACCAAGGGCTCTCCGCTGTCCTTATTCCTTATCTGTGCATCGCAACAATTTTTTGTTACTAATTAAATTGGATGGTCCTATATTAACAATGTATGTAATGTATATTAGTATGACTGTTAGTATTAAATAAGCATTTAATATTTCTCTGTTGCCCACAGTCATTTGTGCAGTGCAACAATTGCCTAATTGGCTGGACAACTTGAGGGGTCAGCTGAGACGCGACTCCTGTTATGTAAATATTTAATTACTGGCAGCTCGTTCAAGCCCGCAGAGGGAACGAGGAAGGAGAGGGGGAAAAGGGAAGAGAAGGGAAGGGAAGGGAATGCATTATGTTGTCTGCTTGTTAATATTCAGGAGTGATGAGCAGCTTGCGCATATTGGCCCCTGTGGTCAAACAGTTCGAGTCGAAGACTCGATGGCACGGCAAGACGGCACGCCAGCAGAGCTGAGCGGAGTTGTGGTGCTGAGGGGGGAGAGAACTGGCTCAGACAGGACCTCCCCATTAACCTCTGTGGTCACGGATGATTTACTTACGTTGCTAAGGAGTTTCCTGTAGTAGTTTTGGTGTGTGTGTACGTGGGTGTCTTTGTGTGTGTGTATGTGTGTGCGTGCGTTCGTCCGTGTTTTTTTGTGTGTGTCTTTGTGCGTGTGTGTCTTTTTTTATTAGAGATGGAGGGGTGTGTATTTCCTGAGCTGTGTTTGACCTGCATCTATTTTCACAGCCATAAAAACTCCTGTTCTACCCTGGCCGGGCCTATATATATGGCAAGAGAGAGCATCTCTTAGCCCCTCAGCAGCAGTAACATGCACTGCCTTGTTATCCCTTCCCTTTTCATTTGTTTGCACGTCATCAATCTCTATTTCTCGCCATCGCGACGTGGCATGAAGCCTGTTTCCTCTCCTCTTATTCCCTTGCACTCCCCACAACCTTTCCCCCCACCATCTCTCGCTCTCTTTTTTTCTCCTCTCTCAGGGAAATTTGATTTATTAACCTATATTGGTTTGACGTTGCCAAACACTGTTTCTTTTTTTTTTTTTGCACGGAGCCTGGGTGCCAAGCTGAGGCTTTGCAAACACAGATAAAAATCAACTCGTATTTGTACGACTGAGGGACAACAAACCCAAATTTGTTTGTGTCAGACAGACTGCAAATGGTGTTCCTCTCTCTCATTTCCTGGCTCTTGTCTGAGCTCCGTCTTTTATGGATTTTGCTGTGGGTGTTTTAGTCTCTGTCTCTCTCTCTGTCTCTCTCCAAGGATTTGATTGTTTCTCAACTTTTGGCTCCCTTTCCATCTAGTCTACTTTGCTTTCCTTGCTTACTTATAATGACGGGCTATTTTGCCAAACCGTGATTTCCAGCATTGTAGGCACCTGTAAAACAGGTGGTGTCACTGGTGAACTGTAATTAACTCAATCTACCTGGCTTAAAATGTGTGACAATAAGGTGCCGTTTCCACGTAGCTGGATATTTTTATATGTGGATATTTTTTTCTCCTGCTTGTATTGGTTTTGAATTGGTTTTGCATTGGTTTTGGCCTTCCGTTTCCACGTAGCAGATATTTAAAAATCCAGGTGCAGGAGAAAAAAATATCCTGTTTAGGGGTCTGAAACGCATTTGTTACAATGGAGGTTTTTTTTTATCCACATGTTGCGTTTCCACGTAGCAGGAGAAAAAAATACCCTGCTAAAAAAATATCCTGCTACGTGGAAACAGCACCTAAGAATCAGTTGACTTAATAACTGATGAAATATTCAGAATATGTGCAGTCAGTGGTCTTATCTTGTTTACATGAGCCGTAAAATGTATTCAGAATTAAACCTTATTCCTAATAAAATGGGTGGTTTATTCCTTTGTTCATTCTGAGTAACTTTATTCCTCTATCATGTACACATCAGTTCCACTTTAAAAACAATGTTGGTCCTTCCAGTTATGCTTGTTGCTACACGATGATGATACACTCAACTCACCATTTGTTTGGTATCACGATTTTTTACCTAAATTTCAATACACCCCACGATTTACAAAATGTATCTTTTTAAATTAATTAATTTACTTTTTTTTACATAAACACTATGATAGTTTAGTTAGTAAGCTTATATATTACAAGAGGGTACTAATCATTTTCAAAAGTTTAAAACAATAATTATTATATTTAAAGCACTATGACATCATATTATCTGGTTGTTTTCTGATCTGAAGGGTAAAAGACCTTTAAAAGGGCGTATCACGATGCTGCCTTCTTGCATCACGATACAGTATCGTGACTGCATATCATGATTTCTCGGTCGATGCAATATAGTTACAGCCCTAGTACACAGTCATTGGACAAAGGTGAAAGCCTGGCGTCGTCCATCTGGGACCAATTGTATTTCAGCTGTTGCATGCGTCATGACTCATGACCAAACAACAGTGATTGTTTGGAATTGGAATAAGAAAAAAAGTACAAGCCTAACAAGTGGAACAAATGAATCCTAACATTGCAAGGTCAGATGGTTTCTGTGAAGTGAAAAGAAACGGGCTGATGCGTCAGGCTGCTGTCTTCTTGGTTGGCTTTCTCCTCAATATCACCCTACCCTTCTTTGTCACATTTCTCCTCCTCCTCACCCTGCCCCAATGATACCAGTCATCCTCCTCCACTCCACTCCACCTACCCTTCATCATCATCTGAAATCCAAAGTTCCATTTTGTCACAGCCAGAGGTGTCAAAAGTAAAACTAAAAGTAAAGTTATGGTGTAAGTACAACACTAGCATGTGATATTACATAACTGTATTTACGCCATTGTACCTAAATGAGGTGTGTTGAATGTGTTGTTACTGAAAAACACTAAAAACCCACCACAAATTTGATCCAACCAGCGCGAGTCAGCTGCTCGTAAGACATTATTTATATAAACCTGAGTCATGAAGGAGGATGAGTAAGGAGAGAGCGTTGTTTATTCCTGACAGGAAGTGTAAAACCAGCACCCCCAATTCTCTTCCACCATCATTGTCTTCCTCCTGTTCTCCTCAGTAGCCCTGCCCTTCACCCTCTTCCTCTTCCTCCTCCTCCTCCTCCTCCTCCTCTCTTCCCCTTCACCTTCACCAGTCATATGTGTAGGGATTTTGGCCATTTTTAGCCCCGTGTGTCACCAGGCCGCGGAGACAGGTCGCCCACATGGCTGCTGCATCTGCACCCCTACTTAACCCTGCTATGGGGTTCCCAAACTTTACCATGACAAGGCCCCCCATATACCTGTAGATTCTAGGCCCCCCTCACATAGGTTGTGCCGTAATCATAGTCTATCTCTGTATGTCAGGGCCCCATTTGGATATATCACTGAGATAGATATACACTCACCGGCCACTTTAATAGGTACACCTCTGTAGTGCTGGGTTGGACCCCCTTTTGCCTTCAGAACTGCCTTAACTGCCTGCAACAATACTCGGGTAGACTGAGGCATTCCAACAAAGATAAATCGGTACTAAGGGCCCAAATTATGCTAGGAAAATATCCTTACGCCATTATACCGCCAGCCTGAAACGTTGATGTAAGGGAGGAGCGATTCATGTTTTAATGTCGTTGACGCCAAATTCTGACCATTCCACCTGAGGGTTGCAGCAGATGTCAAGACTCATCAGACCAGGCAACATTTTCCCGATCTTTGTTGATGGTGAGCCTGTGCAAATTGTTGCCACATTTTCCAGGCAGTGTCACCTGAAGTGTCTTTTTGCTGCTGTAGCCACTCTGCCTCAATATTTGATGTGCTGTTCGTTCAGAGATTCTCATACCTCGGTTGTAACGAGTGGTTATTTGACTTAATGTTGCCTCTGTATCAGCTCAATCCAGTCTGGCCATTTTCCTCTGACCTCTGCCATCAACAGGGTATTTTTGCCCACAGAACTGCCGCTCACTGTTTTTTTCTTTTCTTTTTTGAACCATTTTTTGTAAACCCTAGACATGGTTGTGTGTGAATATCCAAGTAACAACTAGATCAGTATTCTCTGAAATACTCAAACCAAGCCCTTTTGGCACCAACAGCCATGCCATGTTTAAAGTCATTTAAATTACCTTTCTTCCCCATTCTGATGCTTGAACGGCATCAGATCAACTCGACCATTTCTACATGCCTAAATGCTTTGAGTTGCCACCATGTGATTGGCTGATCAGGAATTTGCGTGAATGAACAGTTGTAAAGGTGTACCTATTAAAGTGGCCGGCGAGTGTATATTCACTCCAATTGGGAGTATATATGAAATGGCAATAATAGTAATGATATTTGCTTTATTTTGGTGTGCATGTATTATTAATTTATTTGTTTTGCTATACTTTTTCTTCCAACTTACCGCGCCCCCACCCCCCGCCTCCCCCCCCCCTAGCGGTAATAACTAGTACAAGACATAACAATAAAAGGTGTGCGTGCGTGTGCGTAGGTGTGCTTGCGTGCGTGTGTGTGTATGTGTTTTGTGTGTGTATCTGTGTGTATCCATGTGTATCCACACCTTTTTTCGGGGGAAAAGAAGTGAGCAAGGGCAAACAAGTAAATGGATATTTCTGTTCCCCACCACTGAGCTCCTCCGCCAAGCAAATCACTGCAGGAGACTGGGGGGATGACTCAGCGTCTGCACCCCTCTGTGTGTGTGTGTGTGTGTGCGTGTGTGCGTGTGTGTGTGTGTGTGTGTGTGTGTACGCACGCCTGTGTGTGTGTGTACGCCTGTGTGTGTGTGTACGCCTGTGTGTGTGTGTGTGTACGCCTGTGTGTGTGTGTGTGTACGCCTGTGTGTGTGTGTGTGTACGCCTGTGTGTGTGTGTGTGTACGCCTGTGTTTGCCTTTCCGTGTGTGTGTGTGCATGTGTCCTTGTTTGTAAATGTGGGTTCACATGGCTGTGTTTGTGTACGTAAATGTGAAAATGATAATAAATACATGTGTGTGTGTGTGTGTATGTGTATGTGTGTGCGTGTGCGTGCATGTGTGTGTGTGCTTTTCCTCTGATGGGAGTTGACTTCATGCATGTACTTTTCGCATGTTCTATCTACCTGCTGAGCGAGTCTCAGTGAGCCCTGACCCTTTAAAAGGACGTCTGTTATCGGCTCTTATCGTCACTACCGTTCCCTCGCATGCACTGCTGCCGAGATTCACTATCGCAACTGAATTGGAGATGAGGGCACATTGGCACACATGCACATACGCACAGGCACACACACAAACACAAACTCAGAAAAAGAACGGACACGCACACACACACACGCAATCAACACAAACATTAACAGTCAGGGGTTGTCCGCTTCCTTGCTCTCCCTTTTTTGTCTTTCTCTCCTCCTTTCTCCTTCTCTCTCTCTCTCTGGCCATTTTAGCCACATGACTAATGCAGCACCTACCCTCCGATAAGATTGTTGTCTCTGTCGGAAGTGTTGAGTGACTAAGTCAGTGTGTGTGTGTTTATGTGCATGTGTGTGTGTACTGTATGTGTGTGTGTTTATGCATGTGTGTGTGCATGTGTGTCTGTGCGTGTGTGTGTTTTTGCACCCGAGTGTGTCTCCTCATTTTCTCGCTGGTGTGTG
This sequence comes from Engraulis encrasicolus, assembly GCF_034702125.1. Lineage (NCBI taxonomy): Eukaryota > Metazoa > Chordata > Actinopteri > Clupeiformes > Engraulidae > Engraulis > Engraulis encrasicolus. The sequence continues at coordinate 28,715,476 of NC_085870.1, forward strand.
TGGTTGCCCCACTTGACCACCAGTGCTGTATCTCTGAGGGCAAGTGGGTGTCTATCTCTGCATTGGGGTGTGGCAGCAGTGAGAAGAGAGGGATTATGGGAGATTTGGTTTCTCAAATGGGGGATATTGCCGGATGCACCATATTGACCGAGCCCCCCCCCCTCTCTCTCTCTGTCAATCTCTCCCTCGCTCTTTTTTTCTCGTACCCTCTCTTTTTTTCTTGTGCTCTCCACTTTCCTGTCCTATATTCTCTCCCTCTCTCTTTCGCTTTCTGCTTCTCTTTCACTCATTCTCTTCTCTCTGTTCTGCTCTTCTCTCTCTCTCTCTCTCTCTCTCTCTCCTCTCACCTTTGCCGTGCTCAGTGGGGTGTGTCGTTGGGGCTCCATATTCACTGAGCTGCTGATTAACAGTTTATCTGCTCCTCTCTCTGTTTGTCTCTCTGCAGCTCAATATCAGACGTGTTCAGCTGACGGCCCGACATGATGTTTTGGTAAGTCAAAGTGATCTCTGGATCATGCTCACACTCTCTCACACACAGCTATGCCCACACACACACACACACACACACACACACACACACACACACACACACACACACACACACACACACACACACACACACACACACACACAGCTAATACAAACATCCATGTGCTTTCACAGCTTGTGTTGTGGTGCCCCCATCCCTTTTAACCATTTACCACCCCCTAGCTCTAACACCCCTGCCCCGCCCCCCAATACCCTTGACAGAGTGATCCCATGAACCCTGCTCTGCTCCGGGGGGCTGTTGTGCTGGCTGTTTGTTGCCCCCCTGTTGACTGGCTGCTACTGAACTGTGTGCTCGCTCTCGTTATGCTGGTCACATCAGAGTAAGCATCCTAAAAAGACTTGAAGAGCTTCATTGCAAAATGACTTGTATCCATTTTGGAACATTTTGGGGAATTGAATTTTTTTTAGGCATTACATTGCATTGCAGAATGCATTGTATATGGTGTGTTCGCCAAACTATTTAAATGGAAGGAATTCACACAGATGAAATTATGTCGGAACAGTCGTTTGCTATAATGAAATGAAAAGTGAAAAAAGTAAAAACTCTTCATTTTTAAACAATGGCTCACAGCGGTCCCCAATCTTCCTTGTTCTGAGGGTGACCTGATGGCTACTTGTTCATTGACATCTGGACATCCTTGTCAAATCGCACCAATTTTGAATGACTGTTTGCTCTTCGTTACTGATGATGTTTATAATGAATGAATCTCATATTTACTGACTGTGGAAAAGCAGACGCTTCTCACTACCAGGATAGACCGTCACGGATGAGTTCAAGAGGTGGATGGTGAAAGGCAACTTCAGGACTCCAAGTTATCAAAAATATAAGCGCTTTTTATTTGTAGCAAAAATAAATGTGCACGTGGGCAAACAAACCATAACACGACTTGACATATAACATTACCCAACACTTCAGATTCTTACTTGCAACACTGTTTCAAGACACCTGTTAAACTCTAATCAACAGCTTCAAGGCCACTGCTCTCCGTTTAACAGCATTTCCTAATTTCGCATCATGGCATCAGCTCCTCCGATTATCAGCTGATTGCTCCAACCTCCTCGTCCCCACTTACCTGGGGTTTTAAACTTTGCGCACTATGGCACTAACCAATTACACACTAATTGGTCCCTAGCGAACCAATGAGCACACTTGAGTCTTAACTAAACGAAATCATACCCTAACATAGTACTACACATTATAATCTTAAAGAAATCAAAATAACAAACACATACATAAATGCAGTTTGCCACGGCACTTCACCCGCACAAAAATAGACAAAACTCCCCGACAAATATTGCACAACATCCGACACATAATTCCCGCCCCTTCCCCTTCAACAAGACATTTCCCATTCCCTAAGTCAGATGATGATGGAAAAGTTCTGCCAACGCGGGTGCGCTTCCACGTGACACAAGGAAACAAGAAACGTCAGTGAAGGAGTCCAATGCTTGCGAGCTCGCTGGAATATTCAAAACATTTTAGTCACTGTGTTTGCGGGCTGCGTGCCCGTGTGTGAATGTGTGCGTGTATGCCCGTGCGCTTCTTGCAAGTCTCATGTCTCCCAGTGCGCAATAAGCACCAGAAACAAATAGCGCTGATTCGCACTCTGATTCGCAATCGCATAGTCTTTAAAACGTAAAACCGTGACAAGGGAAGGTCACTTTCTCACACTGACTTAGACACCGCACACACACGCACACACACATACGCGCGCACGCACACACACACACCAGCTCCGGCAGACACATATGGGGGAGCTTTCTGTCTAATCCAGTGTTAGTCCACAGATATTAAAGACTGTCTTTAAGAGTGTTTGCACAAACCAACAAGCCTGGATATCTTTTCAGGCATAAGCCACGGTACTCGCCTGTTATTAACTTAACTTATCCTACACGCTCCACTGAATAATTTAGTCTCTTAAAACAGGACCCGTATTACAAGTCAATTAATTTGTAACAATTTGTAAATATCTGCAGTGTTGTAGTGTTTCTAGAACTCTCCAAGCGTAAGCCACGCAACTCACCTCTTATTCACTTAATTTAGCCGAAACTCTAAACTTGATAACTTAATCTCTTAAAACACGACCCTCATTATACGTTTATTAATTTGTAACAAGGTAGGATGAAATGTCTGCAGTTTAGTAGTATTTCTAGAAAACGTTCCACCAGCATAAATGAATACAGAGGTTGAAATATTTAAGAAGACTTTTCATAGGCATAAGTGGTGTGTGCGTTCTCTTCTAATTGGAGCAGATTGTGTGGTCCTGGAGTGAAGGGGAAGGGGAAAGGCAGGGGTGATGCAGCTGATGAGGAGACAGATGTGGAGGAGGAGGAGGAGGAAGAGGTTGAGTGGGTGGAGGTGAAGGACAAAGTAAAGGTGATTCAGCTCATGTGGAAGAGGAGGTGGAGGAGAGGGGGAAAAGCCAAGGTGGTTCAGCTCATGAGGAAGAGGATGAACAGGGGGAGGAGAAGGAGGTGAAGGAAGAGGAGTGGGTGGAGGTGAAGCGAGGGGACTAAAGGTGATATCGCTCATGTGGAGTGAGAAGAGGTGGAGTTTCTGTTGGTGAATGTTAAGGCAGAGGTGACGCATGTAGCTGCTGATATGGTGAGGACAGGACAATCTGATAACAGCAAGTAATTAAGAGGCCAGGATCAATGTCAAAGTTGTTTGCCTGAGATCAGTGGGTCACCCTCGCCGGCCTCATATGCATGACGTGACTGTATACTAGCAGGGCCGCTGACAGATTTTTGCCGGGCCTGTGACAAAATCATATGAAAGGGCTCCCAATCCAATACATACAATATAATGAGGACTGAATTTTGGGCCCCCCTCCCTGCCTGGGCCCGGGACAACTAACCTCTTTGGCTCATACTTATGACGTGACTTTATCATAATAACAGGGCCCGGGACAAAAGCATTTGAAAGGGCTCCCGATCCAATGCATAAAATATAATGAGGACTGAATTTTGGGGCCTCCCTCCCTGCCTGGACCCGGGACAACTGACTCCTTTGAATGACGTGACGGAGAAGGAAGCAATGGAGATGGTGGGGGAGGTAGAGGAGTGGGTGGTTATTTGTGTGCTGTGATGGAGGTTGGAGCCTTAATTACTTGTTGAAATCA
>NC_085870.1:28724146-28736646 GCF_034702125.1 Engraulis encrasicolus
GCACACCTCTGTAGTTGAACGGGGGCGTAGGGTATTATCTCAGTGGGGTTGTCATTCAAGTGTGAAGAAATCCTGCACACTGTCCATTCCACCAACAAACTTGAATACATTTTAAAAGTTGAGGAATACCAAGGCACTCATCGTCTTTGTAGTTAAATGCCTTTATTTTGATGGGCATAACATGATTAAAACACTTAGATGCGTTCCGCATTGAAGCCTTCGTCAGGAAGTGAGCAGTGTCTTGTGTGACAAATTGAGTTACATACAAAAAAACTGAAAAACAAAAATATCAATTGTGGCCAGCAGGGTGCCTCATTTCACAGTCTCAACAAATACAATAATAATAATAATAATAATAATAATAATTGTATTTGTATAGCACTGTGTCATACAAGGCATGTAACTCAAAGTGCTTAACAAATGGGAAAAAAACATTGTTAGAGATAGATTTAAAAGGAGAGGTATAGAGGAGAGGCAGAAAAAGCAGGAAGGCAGAGGAAGAAGAGATAGACAGAGAATGTAGAGTCATAAGGTCAACGTAGGTTAGGACCAGGATTCTTAGATGTGTAAGGTCCATAGTGGCTGGGCCTATCATAAGTCATAGATAGTCACACAGAGATTGGGCGCTCAGGTGCGGCCCCTGGTGGCATCAGGGGTGAGGAAAAACTCCCTTTCGCTTGAATCATAGTTTGTGAGGGGGAAAAAAAAGCTCAGTGAGGTCTGAGAAAAAAGACCCCCAATAGAGCAGGGGTGCCCAACCAGTCGATCGCGAGCTACCAGTCGATCTCGAGGGGAGTGGCAGTCGATCGCGAGACATGTAATGTGACGGGGAAAATACTGTCTTTCAAAAGTAGGCTGTGTAGAAAGTTGCTGGTACTGTATTGGTTAGATAATTAGTCCCACGGTAACACAGAAAGATGGGAAAGCATTAGGAAGTGACCGTAAGGGTATTGCAGTTGATTCATGCGTGCACACATGTAACATCGGGTGAGTAACAGAACATGTGCGCAACGATGCGTTATGACGCGGCAAGATGCGAGGATCTTCGTCCAAATCGCATAGTCGCGTGCATCATTGCTACTGCGTTTACATTGCGTGCCGCGTGTAAGGGAAATGTTAGTTGTTGACATGTATGGAATTCACTTCAATTTGTGCTGTTTCTTGCTCCAGTTGTGGACAAAACGATTGGCCAAACTCACAACCGAAAGCCTTTGCTGTGCTACTGTCCCATAGAGCTGAAAAAAACCTTCATAGTAGAAGTCACTCTTAACAGGCGTGTTAACCAATCCAATGAGTTCTCTCTCTCTCTCTCTCTCTCTCTCTCATAGTAAAGTTAACTTAACTAGCCTACTATTTACTCATAACAAATGGTGAATTTCTGAGCCCTTTTTAATTTGTACCACTGAAGGCATGATATGATTCATCATATTTTAGAAATAGGGCCTACATATGCCTTTTATATACCAAATGTTTTATCATTTTTAAATTGTTTCAGTTGTTTATGACTTGTGTAGGACTGAACTTATCTCTGCATACTATCAGTGCTGCATTGCTTTGTAAACATAGGCTATTCAGCAGACTTTAAAAACACACTGAAAAGATACGGCCATAGTAGCCTACTAAAAGCATTGTGTTCATAATAATGGTGATTAATAAATGGTGATCTTAAATTTTCATACTGACATCCTTAAATTTGACTTGGTAGATCACGGCAGACCATCAACTTCAAAAGTAGATCTCGGTTAAAAAAAGGTTGGGCACCCCTGCAATAGAGTATATAAACATGCATGAAATACACACATCTAAGCATTTGTGTATACAAAAAATGACAGTATTCCAACTCATCATTTAAACCTGGGTACAAAGTAGCTTTTAATTTGAAAATCCAGTAGCTCTCTCGTTGAACGTTAGTCTACACAAAGGGAGAACCGAAATAGTCACTGTCGTCGAGTGTGTGCGGTCAGTGATGAATTCCCCACATAAACTCTGTGTGTGTTTAACCCCTTATTGCAGAGCCTATGTTACAGCCTTACTGTCACAAAAATTGTAATCAAGTCAAGTCAAGTCAAGTTGGTTTTATTGTCAATTTCTTTACATGCACTGGTCATACAAAGAATTTGAAATTACGTTTCGTTACGTAATGCTATGTCTTGACCTGTTACTTAAAGGATAACTTCTACCAATTTCGACATGCAGTTGTAATGCCCATATTGCGTTGGACTTGTCAGTGCGCGAGAATATTCTTTTTTCTTCAGTCTTTTCCGAGGTCCTGGTCATTATAATGGGGGCAGAGTACGTTTCCATTTAAAAAATATATATATTCCCAATGATTTATTCCCAAAAACTCCCAAAAGGTTATGCAACAACTGTCAGCAGACAACTAGCAAACAGCGATACCTTTTGAGATAATATTTGGAGTAGGCATGTGTTAAGAAGGTTTTTAATGTGAACAATGTCTGCCCCCATTAGAATAGCTCAGATCTCAGAAAGGGCTGAACCAAAAAATGCAGCATCACCGGGTACTGACAAGTCAAGGGTAGCGTGAAAAATATAACAGCATATTGAAATTGACAGAAGTTCTCCTTTTAAGGCTCTTGGTAATGTCATATCAATGTTGCTATGATGTAGTTCAGTATTTTCAGCAAGTAGTGAATAGGCCCCTGGCGACCCCATCTGCAGTAAGAGGCTAAAGCTCATCTCTCTTCTCTTTCTTCTTCTTGTGGAACACCTTTCCATCTGGCTGCTTCCTCCAGGACAGATGGACATCTCCTGCCAACCCCTTGGCCTTCAGTCTCTGACCAATCTGAAGAAGAGAACTAGAGGTCATTCAGAGAACTAAAGGTCATTCAGGTGTGTGTGCGTGTGCGTGTGCTTGTGCGTGTGTGTGTGTGCCGTGCGCGTACGGGTGTGTACATGTACAGTGCTAGACTTATAGGCTCACCTGCTGTAGGAAGGCTTTCTGCACGTCAGGGTCTTCCACGTCCACATCAGATGTCACCCCCATTTTCACTCTCACTATCTGAGTCCTTTTCACACGAGCTACATAAGGACAATAAACAGATTCACTCATCGATTCTGAGGTTTCAAGTGTAATTTCGAGTCTATGAGTAGTTAAAGTAGCAATGCATTAAAATAATGTGCACATTTGATAGAAACCAAACACGTATGGCCATAGTTCCAGATAAATGTTCACATTCTTCGCAAGAGCCCGGTTTAATGTAATTATGGTCTTTCTATGAATTGGAAATAATGTCAGGGAAACATACCTTGACCATAGCAGATGAAGTGAGCTTTATAGTGACAAGCTGCATCGTTCCTCAGTCCACTGGACTTTATCCGTGCACAGTAGTGATGTTCCCCGTCACCAAAGTTGGGTTCTCCAGGGGCCCAGTGACGAAAGGATGAGCTGCTGCCATCTGACCACTCCCAAGCATCTCTGAACAGGCCGATCCATGGAAAGGCATCTGCTGCTAGTCCGCTGAGTATGTCGGTGTAGATCTTGTCGTTCTCTGCCTGGTTCCTCCCGCTGGCCAGGTCTGTGTGTTTCTCTCTGCAATATCTCTGAGCATCTGTCCAGTACTTCTTTTGCTTAACCAGCACATAGGGATGTATGGAGTTTGTCTCTGTGGTGAAGTATGCATCATGGTTAACTGAGAAGCATGCACATTCTACAATCTGAAGTAATAAAACAAACATATGGATTAGCATGAAGAATCTGTATGTGTATGCATTTTTGAGTAAAACAGGTGCACTCAGAATGGTGTCTCACCATCATCGCAGATGAAGCGACGCCTCTTGGTGCAATTGAGACCGTGCCACTCCCCCCCTCTGCGAATGGCTCCACAGTCTTCACCTAGAATGCCTGATGGCTGTCCTGCATCTGTATCCCAGTTCCGGAACTCAGCTTCATTCTCTCCATACAATCCCTCATCAGCCCGAGACCACTGCCACTTAGGACGAATTCCATTCTTCAGCCCAATCCAAACATTTGTAACACCTTCATTCTGGATCATACTCTTGATCTTCTCTATATCGGCCTTGTTGTTTATGACGGCCAGGTCAGTGAACTTATCTCTGCAGTACTGCTGAGCTTCTGTCCACGTCTTCCCCTCCTTCACCACATGGAACTGACCTGGCACAGAGGAGGAGAGACCAAAGTCATCTAAAAGGGGAGAGCCTGTATGCTTTTTGCAATGTCTGAGCATTTTTCGAATTGAATCAGGGTGCACAACGATGTTGTGTGCGGGGAAAAATAGGTATAAAGGATTGCTCTTGTGAAAGCATGAGAAAGGTGCTATTTTTACATCTCTGACCCAAAATAGCAGCTTCCATTCGCAATACCCATGTAACTATTCAGAAATTCATTTGAAATGAAAGTTGAGCTTTAATGTTCGTTGTAACAGTTACAAAACAAATTAACTGATTAAAATGTCCAGTAATGGAAAAGAAAGGTCCTAATTTCTGCCAAGAATGCAGAGTCAGCCAGGTAATAAAAGCGAGAGACCGTTCCTAGGCAACAGTTGGCCAAATTATTAAAGCAACAGTACACATTTTTAGTCTATGTATAAATTATATCATATGTGTATGTATTCTAATTCGTTTAACTTTCCTACTTAATATTCATCATTTTAAACATTTTGAAATGTTTCGTTTAGCTTACTGTTTATAAGGAATTCGTTAAAATGTAAAATCAAAATGAAATTTAAATGAAATTAAATTCATCTGTAACTAGTGTTTAAAAATCATTTAACCTATTGATAAAAAGCAGCACTATCAGTATTTGCCATATTGTTCCCATATACTGTACCGAAAATGTGCCGAACAGTGACCCCAAAACTGAAGTATGTAAGTATGAGCCGGAGGACACGCCACCTGAGAGCCATGTCTGTTAAGAAAATAAAAAAATCAAAATCAAGATTTTGACCTTAATACTGTGGTTAGGAATTCGAGACGATTCGTGTAATGAATTGTTGAGAGGGGACCATTCGAACAAAACGTTGGACCATTAGTAGAAGGCATGGGGCGTTTCGTGCAGTACCTGAGGATTTTTCGTCGAAGACCTAAGGACGTTACGTTCAACCCATGCAGACCTTTCGTTTAACTGGGCAGATGTTTAGTTTAGTCTGCCTATTTTATTAGCCTATTATTTTTATATTTTATCAAACTTGTGTGCCTACCACCACAATGCAATGAAAACAAAAATCGAACCGTGTAGAAAGTGCGTGCGTGCGTCTCTATTTTTTTTAAATTAATTTTTCATTTTAGTTCAGTTTTTTATCATTAGGCCATTTCATAGCCTATTTTATAAATATACTAGGCCTATATCGTAGCGGACTGCCTCTGCCTCCTCCGGAGTGAGATAGCAGCGTTACCCCCTGTGCACTACATCTGTCTATATACATATCTGAGTTATTTCTAATGTGTTGGTTACTGATTTGTATTCATTTTTGGAAAGGTAAAGGCAGTCTTATTGTTGCCTAGCTGGCGCCCATGTCATAACTTAAAACAGTCGGTTGCACTGCCGCTACAATACGGACGAAATGTTTTAAAATGTAGGCTTACAACAGTAATTTAAAGGTAAGGGATAATGTATTGTCCCACATGACTATAAGAAAATATTGCCTATACGGGACGAATAAGACCCCCGATGCCGAAGGCAGAGAGCTGTTATTCCGCTTCGAAGGAAATATATTTCTTAAATATAAATAATAATCTTAAATAATATATTTCTTAAAACTAAAGTCGGTTGCACCACTACAATATCGACGATTTTTTTTTAAATGTAGGCCTACAACAGCTTTAAAGGTAAGGGATAATGTATTGTCCACACGCAGTGGTAGAACGCAGGTATACGGAGTATACCCACTTCTAAATTTTAGGGGATTCAGTATACCAACTTAAAATTGATTGATCCATTATTTAGAATGGCATAAATATATACAGTATACCCACTTCAAAAAATGCGAGAATATACAGTATACCCACTTCAAAAAAGTAGACTACACCTAGACTACAAATATTTTCCTACGGGGCGAATAACACCCCCAATGCCGAAGGCGGAGTGCTGTTATTCCGCTTCGAAGGAAATATATTTTCCGTAGTCACGTGTGGACAATACATTATCCCGCTTATGCCGCCTTTACCAACATTAGAAAGCATACATAGTAAACCAGTAGTTTATAGTAACATGTTTATTGCCATTTTATAGCGTGCGCAAAGAAAGATAGTTCGTGGAACGCTCATAATTTAAAAAGAAAGAAAGGAGTAGCACACTGGAGCTGAATGCAGAATCAAAAACTGTATTAAACAAAGCCGAAAAAAGTAAATAAAACCGACAGACAGGGGACAAACGTTTCGGTCAGCCCATCGTCTTCCTTTTCATACTGCTCTTGGAATTACGCACCGAGCAATACGCTCAGGATATGACATTGGCGCGGACGCCACCCCACCATTACGCGCATAATTTAAAAAGGTTAACAAGCAACAGAGTTTGGCTACTTTCTAACTTGTTACAGCCACATTGCGCTTCAAACTGTTTGCAGGCTGCCTCGTTCACTGCGCGATATCTACTAAACTCGGGTTCATAACAGGATCATTTCTATCTGATCTGCGACAGTATTCCAGAAAAAAGCATAGACAACCACTGATGTGCGCCCTGACCATCATTAGCTATCTATCGATCCTGCTACAGGCTGAACACTTTGAGCCGGATGGTTGGCTGGAGGAGGCAACGCTAGCCTAAAGAGTAGGCTACTTCACCCTTAAGGAAACTATCAAGGAACTCCTCACTTGTTACTCACATACTAGTGTTAATAAAATATGTCACGACAGCGGCCGGCGGACAGTGACAGTTTGCTTTCTTGAAATAACAACATTCGGACAATAGTGTAGACTTGTGCGCTACACGCTGGGGTGGGGCAGGGCTGCTGTAGGTATCCATTGCGCGCGGCCGGTCGCTTTGGGAACTGTGTGTAAGTTGCATTTGGGTAGGCTATTGCGCGTGTTATAGTTGATTAAGTAATTGACGGGCCAACGTCCGGCAGCAGTGGCTGAGTGTGTAACTTAACTTAACTTTTGTAGGCTACTATCGTCCGAGTGTCTCCAGATTGTGATTATTTATTCATTTATTCAAAGACGATAGCAGTTTACAGACGCTGCTGGTTGCATGGATATTGTGGTGGTTTTCCCTCCTAATTGTATTTTATGAAATTGTAAAAATAAAACTACCATAACCTTTACTCCCGTTGTCTGTCGTTCCTGAATCGTGGTCTAAATTTCACCTTACAATAGTGTCCAGTCCAGTGAATGATCCTGCATCCATGGCTAATTGGATAAAGCATACTAAGTGGATTTATCACATGGGAAACGAGAAGGCATAAAGGGCAATTAGTTAATAAATGAAACAGTGTACAGGTCAGTGCTGGTAAAAAAAAGAGTTTTAATGACTTGCACAAAGTTGATGCTCGTTTGGTGAACTTCAAAACCTGCGCTGTATTCAATAAAAGCTGGGCATAAAAGCTGCATTTTTGTCGAGTAATGTCCATTTGAACCTCACGTGAAAGTAACGGGGATTGTGCTGCATTTGGTGGATGGAGCTGATATTACGCACATAATTCTACTGAATAAACATCCAACTGCGACCCAAACGGTAACTTGTCGTGGTAGTCTATGTCGAATATGCCTTAATTTGGCTGTTTGCTATTCGCCTCTGGCATCATCCGAGCATGTGTAGTGCGAGACGCCATTATGACCGTTGCGCGTAAATATTTGCAAGAAGATGGGGCCGTCAAACACAGTAGGCTATGGATACTTATTTAACGACTTTAATGAAGATGTCATGTAGACTGTTTGACGGCCCCTTCCATAGGACAGCATTCATCCATCTACCCATCCCTTCCTCATCTTTACGCGCAACGGTAATAATAGCCATTACTTTTCTTGTAGACGTTGCGGTAATATTTTATTCATTATCGACTTATTTCAAGCAGCATTCCACTGTCCACTCTGCGTGGCCCTGTTGAAAGGGTTGCCTTGTCTATGCGGGAAGGGGGATCCACTGAACACGGCAGGTCATTTGCATGACAAGACTTCATGCCCATTAGCGAACACTTTGTTCTCAACAACTTCCCATTAAGAAATGTGTATTCTGAATGTGTTTGTCGCCGTTTTCAGCAAGCCTGGCGTCGCCATGATGACCTGATGTTTTCCACAGAAAACATGCATGGTTGCCACCACTTAAAAAGGTGCTTGGAGAGGAGGCAAAACTGGTACAATTTAGGCTGTATTAAAGCATACACGTTAGCTTTCACGTTGTGCGATGGATGGAGACAAGTTTGGAATCGCTCCCTCTCTCTCCCTCTCTCGCTCACACACACACGCGCGACGTAATTCTCTGCACTCTTTGCAAGACTCTACTGTCACTTGACTCGTCTTATTGGATACCAGCCAAAATTGTAAGCTAGATAGCCAATAGTTTCGATTGTGCTGCTTGGACTGGAGGTATTTAAACTGCTAAAATTTAGGCTGCATTAAAGCATCCGCACGTTTCAACTTTCACGTTGTGCGATGGGTGGAGACAACTTGGGAATCGCTGTAAGTTAGAGATTTTTTTTAAAACATAGGCTGGCAAGATGTAAATGACCTGCACTGCTTGAAAAAGACGATCGACTATGTGCCTCAGGCATCTTAAATACTAAAAACTAATAGGCGGATGGCGGGTGGATTCGGTTTTGGAAATTGGAGAAAAAACATTAGGGCGGGTGGATAGCAGGTGGATTAGAAATTCTAAGAAGCGGTTGCGGATGAAATAATACATCCACCGCGCACCTCTAGGCCTACTCCACACGTAGGTATATTCCAGACCTACAGAAGACGGTAGCTAGAAGCGTTCATCTAAAAAGTTACCGGAAAGTCAGAAAACTCGCTGCATGACAACCAAATGTGCTCAGTAGACGCACGCTGCACGCTGATTCAAAGCGACAAGGCTGTGCTTGGTCCCGCCTCTCTGCCCGCAGCTGGGGATACTCAAATACTGTTCCAGGAATGTAAGGAGTAGAAAGTAACATAGGCCTACAAAAAAATGTAACGGAGTAAAGTAACGGCGTAAAAGTGAAAAAAGCTTCTCAAATATTGTTCCAGAAATGTAAGGAGTAGAAAGTAACCTAGATAATTGTCAAAAAATGTAACGGCATAAACGTAAAAAACCGACAACATAGTCTACCAGTTAAAATGAGTAGGCCTAAGTACATTTTATTTATGAAGCACATCTGAAAACAGCAAAAAAAAACTAGTTGATTTACATACTAGATTACTAGATACTAGATACATTACTAGAGAGAGAGAGAGAGAGAGAGAGAGAACGCGCTCCTATGCAGTGTTAATATAGCGATTTCACTTCTCTCTCTCGCTCTTAGTGTTTTTGTTTTTGTTTTACTGTAGCCATGGACTTAACAGGGGTGCAGGGGTTCTATAATGTTTTCCGACACTGTTATTTTTTCTGCCTCATGCGCGAACTATTGATTGTCATTCAGTTTGTGCCATTATTAGGCCTATATGAATCGCGGGTAAATCAGTTTTACCACATATTTAGACTTCGAACAAAAGAAATAGGCCTAGGACACACGGGAATAATAGGATATAAAATAGGCAGCCTGACTGGATCGATGGACGATTTCCAACAATAAAAGACAGGAAAGAAACAAAATAGGCAGCTACCAGCTTATTCAATTAATAAAACTATAGCCCAAGAACATTGCCTCGCCGGGCAGAGAGAGAGAGAGAGAGAGAGAGAGAGAGAGAGAGAGAGAGAGAGAGAGAGAGAGAGAGAGAGAGAGAGAGAGAGAGAGAGAGAGAGAGAGAGAGAGAGAGAGCGGTCCTATGCAGTGTTAATGTAACGATTTAACTTCTCTCTCTCTCTCTTTACTGTAGCCATGGACTTAACACAGGTGCATGGGTTCTGTAATGTTTTCAACACTGTTATATGCATAGTGTTCTGGCTCATGCGCGAACTTTGTTGTCATTCAGAATCAGAAACATCAAAGTGTCGGCAGACAGCATTCTCTTGTTGCTGGTGCTTCGCATCTAAAAAGTTACCGCCCAAGAACATTGCCTCGCCGGGCAGAGAGAGTGATAGAGAGAGAGAGAGAGAGAGAGAGAGAGAGAGAGAGAGCGCTCCTATGCAGTGTTAATGTAACGATTTAACTTCTCTCTCTCTCTCTCTTTACAGTAGCCATGGACTTAACACAGGTGCATGGGTTCTGTAATGTTTTCAACACTGTTATATAAGCCTAGTGTTCTGGTTCATGCCGAACTTTGTTGTCAAAAAATGTAAGGGCGTAAACGTAGGCTAAATTGTCAAAAAATGTAACGACGTAATCGTAAAAACAACAACAACATACCAGTAAAAACGAGTAAGTACATTTTATTTATAGATTTACATGTTTAAATCAACAAAAAACAAAACTTAACAGCTGATTTAGGCCTATTTAAATAGGCTAGACAAAACCGTTAAAATGAACATATTTAAATAGACAAAACCGTTAAAATGAGCATTAAAAAAGCTGATTCTAAGAAAACCCGCATTAAAAAAAGCTGATTTACATTTCTAATATAGGCAGACTGAAGGGACCTTTAGTTGAAACCTAAGGATCTTTAGTTCAATTTTAAGGACCTTTCGTAGGCTTTTGCGGTAGACGGACCGTCCTCGACTAAAGATCCCCTGCCTTATACTAATGGTCCAACGTTTTGTTCGAATGGTCCCCTCTCAAGAATCCATTCGACGAAAAGACCTGTACCCGGTTAGGATACAAAACCTTGAATGGGGAATCATACACTTACCAAATGGTTATTGGCAACTGAATGAAAATTAGTTCATTTTGTGTTTTTTTCTCACATCATTAATTGAGGACCACATTATGGTACAAATATTATAATCATCATATACTGTATCCTGCAACACTAATTGAAATGTCACCTTGTGTCTTTAAAATAATTCTGTTGGAGCTCATCTAAAATACTAACTTTGCTTACTAATTGTGTGTGCTTTTTTCCCATCCTACTGTAATACAGTACACTCACACCTCCCTCTTTGGCTGCAAGGTCAACTACCTAACAGTCATACAGCGCTGTCACACACCTTTGCACACACACACACAAACACACACACACACATACCTTCTCTCTCTCTCTCTCTCTCTCTCTCTCTCTCTCTCTCTCTCTCTCTCTCTCTTTCTTTCTTTCTCTCTCTCTCTCTCTCTCTCTCTCTCTCTCTCTCTCTCTCTCTCTCATTCACATACAACCCACATGCGTTAAAATGTGACAAACCTTTGCTATGTCTTACTAACCACCAAGTAACTCCTTACCTGTAGAGCTGAGTCTATGTAGCCGAAGAACCCAGGTCTAAATCTGTGATTTAAGACTGTCTTGACTCTTGTCATAGCAATGTTATTAAGGTGTAGGTCATGGCGATGATGTGGTGGTGTAGTTGAGTCTTTTCAGCAAAGAGTGAGTGGGCCATCTTGCCCATGGTTAAAAATGACACCAACTTTTGACTTTGTGCGACTAACTAGCTCTCAGCCATAACACCATTGTTAATGACGTACTTTATACAGTATTTGACTAGAGTATGTGAGACTAACTAGCTTTCAGACGTAACAACAGTTGTTACTGCTAATTTAGTTTGACGTTATTTCACTTTTCAAAATATTTTAATATACGGTACGCCCTTACCTGGGCAGGTTGGTAAAGTGTCCTTTCTCAGAGTACACCTACAGTACGCTGGAGGCTCTGTGGGCTTTTTGAGGATGTCGTTTCTAGTAGAGGTCGTGTGTTCGAGGCTCTGTGTTCAGCTGTAGAGGGTGTCCTTTCTAGGAGATGTCATCTCTCTGTCAGGGTTCCTGCCTTCTGTCTTCTATTGCATCCTACCTCCTTATTTTAAAGGCTGATAACCCCGATCCCCCCCATCCACACAATGTGCCCTCCCATCCAGCATGGGACACTGGCTAGCTTTGTCAGAAAGCATAGTCATGCATAGCTTAGTTTACATATTTACATTTACATGTACAATTGCTGAGCAAGTCACACTCTGTGCAAGCTGTACAATCTCGCGCATCACAACAGTTATAAATACACCTATTCACATGAAGACACACACACACACACACACACACACACACACACACACACACACACACACACACACACAGACACACAGACACACACACACAGACTTTAGGTGTGTGACCTTGTTGTGGGGGACCGCAGTGATGGGTTAAGCATGAGTATGATGAGGCCCTGGATTAGAGAAGAGTGGTGGGACATGTGTATGGGACCACCTGAGTTCCTCACTGATAGGCCTCTAGGAGTACGGCTGGGCAAGTTCACCTCCTCCACACTATGCCTCAGCACCAGCACACCCCAGGGATGTCTACTCTACTCCCTTTTCACACATGACTGTACCGCCAACAACAGTTCCAATGCCATCATTAAGTTTGCCACCAACA
>NC_085870.1:28741646-28744146 GCF_034702125.1 Engraulis encrasicolus
CAGTATAATATACGTGAGTCTCTCTGTGTCTCTGTCTGTCTTTTCCATCTCCACTGTTTGACTGAGCACCCAGTAGACCTTACCCCCATTTTAGCCAGCACACAGTAAACCCTGACTACTGCTGGAGACATAACAGAACTCGGATACTCTGCTGCTCTGTTCACTTTAAAAATATATATATATCAGACAGCAGACAAGCAACTCAGATGGTAAGCACTGCAGATTTTATCGTTGACGGCCGGAGAAGTTACTGCGTGGAGACAGGAAGTGTTCCACTCAGCAAGCTCTGAAGTAGATGCATAAGGCAACGCTATTTAACCATTTCCCCTCCACCACAGTCCAGCTCCATGGCTGGAGCTACTTCTGTGCACGTAGAGTCCCATATGGCAAGATGCCCACTGTCCATTGTCTTGTTGTCTAGCGTGTGCTTTGTCATATTCGTTGGTTCAGCAGCCTTGTGACCACACCAATGCACATGTCTCCAATAATGTTGAGTTGAACGTTAATTTCTCAATTTCTCTCCATTACTGAGATTTGTGGGAAATGATGGCCAAATCACTCAAGTTCAAACATTATTTGTGGGCCTTTTTTTCTAGTCTGTGAATAGACGAGCTCCGTTTTTAAAGCGGTATCTTTAGAACTAAAAACCCAGCCTTAAATATGCGAGCCAATATGATGGCAAATGTCTCACACCAGCGTGATAATGACACATTTACTACATTACCAAGACCACAGGCCAGCCATTTTAAATAATCAATATTGCGTGCACTTACTGTGCATTTTCCCTAGTTAGACATGAACACAAAATTGGACATGGATGTAAGAGGCGCATGGCACCAAGCAATGAGCCACATGTGGCTTGCAAGCCGCGGGTCGGCCACCTCTGGTCTAGTGTTGTTTGTGAATGAGTGTGTTACTGTGTCTAAAAGAGAAAGAAAAAGTGGGCATGTGTGAGTGTGTTTGACAGAGAAACGGCGCACGTATGTGTGTGAGAGAAGTCGCTGATTTATTTGGCCCTCTGAGCAGATTCCTTTCAGTGACGCCTAATACACACATACACACACACACACACACACACACACTGCTCAGTTCCTCGTGTGTACGGAAGTCTGTGACCCAAATTCCAGTTGTGGTATTTTGTTTTCTTCCGTGTGTCTGTTTCTTCGTGCCCAGCTCAGGCAAGAAGAGTGGGGTGTGAGAAGAGAATAGAGTCAAGGGAAGGGAAGAGAAGAGAAGAGAAGAGAGGAGAGGAGTGGACAGGGGACGGAGTGAGAGAAGAAACGGCTCTGACTTTGTCGGCTTGGGACATTCGAAGACATCCAATTTGCTTTCGCGAAACTTCGTCATAGTAGCTAACTATCATAATATTAGCTGACTTTTAATCGCTCAAATTCACTCTGGTTGCCCAGGACGCTTTGCTCCCGGCGAATTGGCCTTGGTCGCTCAATTCGCTGACCTTCCATAGAGAAATAATGACTTCTGTCACGTTGTCACTTTTGATTTACATGCACAGCAAGGCACTATGGACAAAGAATGTGTACAGTGACGACTCCAACTGACAGTGTACAGTGACGACTCCAACTGAGAGTGTGTGGAGTGTGCTATAAGTGAAAGCGTGTCGAGTATAAACACTGGCTTGAAGGCCCTCATGTGAGGCGCTAAGTGATTCCATGTGGAGCCCTGAGTGTGAGGCTGGATATGAGACAGAGAAGAGGAACAGAGGCACAGAGTTATAGGTAGGTGTGTGTGTGTGTGTGTGTGTGTGTGTGTGTGTGTGTGTGTGTGTGTGTGCGTGTGTGCGTGCGCGTGAGCGTGCGCGTGTGTGTGTGTGAGCGTGCGTGTGTGTGTGAGAGTGTGAGTGTGAGTGTGTGAGCGTGCGTGTGTGAGGGTGCGTGTACATGTGTGTGTCCTCTGGGAGTGTGATAGATATGTCTGCAATATTCCAGAGAGTTATTTTACCTGCCCCTACGTCTGATTCATTCTCTTTCTCCCTCTTCCCCTGACCTCCTTTCATTCTCCACTATCCCTTTCTCTCTGTTTTTACCTGCCTCGCTGTCTGGTGCACTCCTGTCTTGACTTGTTTTGATGTCAAATGAAAGAGTTTACAGAGTTGACAGAGTACAGAGAATTTACAGAGTTGGAAAATCGATATCTTTGATCAAATTCCCCCCCCTCTCACTGGAACAGTGTGGGTTTTCCCGCGTTTTGCTTTTGCCCTCTGAAATGTTTTTGCTTTTATGGATTTTATTTTTCTTGTGCCATGACTAGTAAGACACAGCAAAGTAGAGAATTGTCAAAATAAAATTTGGCATTGTACTCTGAGGTTGGCTTTGCATGGCCATGAAAGGTTTGAAAGGCTGCTTCTTTTCAGCCAGGGGCATACCTGCCGACCATTACGCATTTTGTGTAGCAGATACGGATTTTGACATCAAACTACGGCGCTGTCACTTCAAAATACGCGAAAAACCAATAGCAAAGTGTGTTCATGGGCCCTTATAAA
>NC_085870.1:28749146-28801646 GCF_034702125.1 Engraulis encrasicolus
CTCTAGGGTAGGTTCATGAACTGATTCGAGTTTGGAAGACAACACTTTCAAAATGGCGGAATTCAAGATGGCCAAATTATTGTTTGGCCCAAAACTACTGACCAGGTGGATGGATTTGTCCCAGATTTTGTGTGTGAATGCTCTAGGGTAGGTTCATGAACTGATTCGAGTTTGGAAGACAACACTTTCAAAATGGCGGAATTTTCATTTGGCCCATAACTTCTGACTGGGTGGATTGATTTGCCCGGTAACACCTTATTTTAATGGTTCACCATTTCAGTGAATCTACCATATTAGGTACAGTGTAATAACCAATGTAACGATATTTAATACCATGTAATACTTGTGTAATACCAGTGTAACAATTTGCAATACCATGTAATACCACTTACGCACAAACACATGATGTAAGTAAAAAAAAAATGGCAGTGTTAAACTGGTATTTCATTGTATTAAATATTGTTACACTGGTTATTACACAGTACCTAATGTGGTATATCCACTGAACCATTAAAACGGTATAACCATTTGCCCCATTTTTTGCGTCATTTTCACAATAGTCGTTTGGTTTTAAGCCTATGCACGTCATGTCACGTCTGTATGTATCATATACGTTAACGAAATGGTGGACGGGAGTGGTAGGAATGATGGGGGACTTTAAGCGTCGCGTTTCGGGGATATACCTTAAGCAGTCGAAGGCGACTGCACAGGCAGTCTAGTTTATAACAGGAGTTGTGTCTTAAGGGCTGAATGCAACATCGTGTTCTTGACTCCATTACAGCTGCATATTAATGCTCATTTATTGTTTATTAAGACAAGATCACTGATATCACTTGAAATTATTTGCTCACTAAGTAGTCCATCGTCACAGAGCAAAATAACTGTTCGTTCAAACTGTAGGCTACTGGCTGCACTGTTACAAAATAACTGTCAAATGTCTGAATGACGTGCAGATCTAGTGTTAGCAAAAGTCTTCAAGGAGTGTGTTGCATCGTGTTAATGTTAATCTTTAGGCATCAGCACTCAGCCAAAGTGCTGTAGAGGAAAGGCCGGTGTATTTAGAGTTCATGAACAAGTCAATTTGCAGAATTTCCACCGCTAACTGAAAACACAGTCTGCTGTTTTGAAATGTCATTTCTCCTTGTGTATATTGACGTATCAGTCTAAGGGGGTCTACTTCTCAGACGGGGCGTGGGTGAATGCCTTTACTTTCTACCAACTCACGGGGAAAGAATGACAATGCATGAAAGTTAACTTCTACAACTGTCAGTGAAAACAAACAGACCGTTAAATGCAAATAAACATGTCCATAATTATTTGCCAAAAACAAAATATCTCTTTATGCAATTGCAGAGTTTGTTAACGCTGTATTGTTGGGATTTGATGTAGAAGGGCTCGCTGGAGGACTGATTTACAATTTATAGGTCTGTGCTGCAGTTCTGAAAGTGGTTTAATTACAGATAACCACATTTATAGACAATGTTTTATGTTTGTGCATCTCAATTATTATTTTCAAAGAAAAGGTTTATTGCAGGGCCTTCCCTCCGGTCATGTTTTGGTTGATTTTCTAGAGTTTTTCAAGCAAACTTTCCCCCTCTTCTTTTGCCCCCGAATTCAAGGCGACATCTTAATTATTTTTCTGTACCGACCGGCAGTTTTCCATTTACTCAGACGAAGATCTCATTTTAGAGCAATGACATTACTTTTTTTTCCGTCTATGATGTTCTCTCAAACATTAGATTTTAGATTTAAACTCCCTTCATGGTTTGTGTGTGTGTGTGTGTGTGTGTGTGTGTGTGTGTGTGTGTGTGTGTGTGTGTGTGTGTGTGTGTGTGTGTGTGTGTGTGTGTGTGTGTGTGTGTTGGCCCCCTCTTGTGCTTGCTCACAACTTGTGATGTGGTGAGCCGCTGGAGGCTGAAGCGTGTGTGTGCGTGTCTGTGTGTGGTTGCCCCACAGCCCCCTTGTGATAGGCTCTTGCTGCTGAAAGTTTTAGGTTCCCTCCATGATGAAGAGGTCTGCCTGTAGCCGCCTGTTTGATGCATGCTGCCACGCTGGAGGTTCTCAAATGGTCATTTCAGTTCACTCTGTGATACCCCTCTTATCTATTTCATCACAGTTGCATGAATGTGCGTGCGTGTGTGGATGTGTGTGTGCGTGTGTCTGTTCATCAAGTCTCTTTGGTCCCTAAATGAAAAGGAGAGTTGTTTGTGTAGGTATTGAATCTGGCAGCCACTTACTCTGTCTTTAATTTATTTAGAAAAGTTTCCCTCTCAAAAGCACACTAAGCAGGGACCCCCCCCCCCTCTCTCTCTCTCTCACACACACACACACACACACACACACACACACACACACACACACACACACACACACTCACACTCACACTCACACTCACACTCACACTCACACTCTCTCTCTCTCTCTCTCTCTCTCTCTCTCACACACACACTCACACACTCACACTCACACCCACACCCACACCCACACCCACACCCACACCCACACCCACACTCACACTCACACTCACACTCACACCCACACTCCCATACAAACAAGGTAAAACAAACAAACGTGGGTGTGTGCGTGAAAGGAATGACTATATAAGACTACTGCGTGTGTTAAAATGAAATACAGAGTAAGTGAAGAACTCTCAAAGAATTCTCAATCATGGTCGTTGCATGGGCTAACATCTTCATTTTACTTTTTCAGATTCCTTGTTTAATAAATGCAGTGTATTTGAGGTGTCTGCTGCAGACCGCAGTGGCATTGATCCAAAGCATCAACATTGTAAATTAATTCTCTCTCTCTTTCTCTTTCTCTTTCTCTCTCTCTCTCTCTCTCTCTCTCTCTCTCTCTCTCTCTCTCTCTCTCTCTCTCTCTCTCTCTCTCTCTCTCTCTCTCTCTCTCTCTCTCTCTCTCTCAGAAACCAACCATGAGGTGTGTGATCTGGGATGTGTGCCCCCATCCTCCCATCTCCAACAAACCCCAAACTCTTCCTTCATCAAATGGAATCATTGGAATATCAGCAGATGATTCAGCCAGCAATCTTGTACCTTCTTTTTTGCTTTCACCTCAGCTGCTATGTGTTTGTTTTTATTTTATTAACTCTGTTTTTATTATGAATGCAACAATGTCCAAATCCCACTTAAAGAGTTTATAATAAACCTTTAACAGGAGGAGTTGGTCTTTTGTCTGTTCTGTTTCTTGGTTGTAGTGAATAGGCTTGGAAATGTACTTGGCTTGTCAGTGTCAAAGCCAGTGTCTGCCCATTAGAATTATGTTGTCAGACACAGAATAGATTATCTAATTGGAAAACATCAGCAGGTCATGCCCACACAGACACCCCAGATGAACCTGGATTGTGATACTGTTTACCCAGCTGAGCAAGATCCAGCTTTTGCCGATGCATTATTCAATAGAAACAAAATGAAATAGACTGAATGGACGTTTGATAAACGGCACTTAAGAACTCTATATGCTAAAGCTTTTCTTACCGTGAAACCTTACAAGTTACAGCAGAACCCTGTATACTAAAGCTTTTCTAGCCATCTTTTTTCATTCAGTCCTCTGGCCTTGGGCTTATACTGTGGACCCAAGACATACAGCTACTTATTCTACCTGCAGGCTTCCTGAATTTAAAGCATGAATGAGTTACTGCTTGTGGTGCTGTGGGCGTCCTGGAGTCTTTAGAAGAGCTCGATTAAACAGAATGTTTGCGGTGTGCCTCTGTCAGAGAAGGGCAGAACCGGGAAGAAGATGAAGCCTCTGAGCAACTTTAAGAGGCAAAACTTTGACAGAGTGCACCTGAATGGTAAGCTCGAAGTTCACGTCAGGTCGAGGTGTGAGTTGGCTGATTACATTATCCCACCTAAGCCGCATAGCATGTTTTCCATTGCAGTCCTGTCACAGTGTTTGTGCCTGGTGTCTTGGCTATCAGTCTACTGTATTTCCAAAATGCAAAGGCAAACTCTAAAACCCAGTTCATCAAAGGCAAAACAGGCACATCTGTCTCAAATGGGTGCTGGACTATCATAGTCAAGTAATAGCAAAAACAGTCCACAACACCAAGATCTGTCCCAACCTCTTCACCCAATATACCTGGTAACATAATCCCCAACCCACAATGCAAGGCACATAGCCTTTTTTGACAAGGGGCACTCCTTAGTCCGTCCATGTGTAAGATATTTTGCCCTGCTACATCACTGACCTTCTAAGCCTGGCTGTGAGCCTCAGATATTAATCCTGTGGAGGAAGAGCTTCTTGCAAGTGGAGAAGACAAGTAGAGAGTAGTGTGTGAAAATTCCCATCGTAACTGGATATCTTCTTAAACATTCATGTTATGACATGATTTATAAACACATTAATTGCACCTCCATTTTCTTGTGTAAAGTAAGTGTAAAACTTAAAGTGATACTGTCCCATTTTTGGAAATAAGCTTATTTTACACCTTTCATTGAGTTAAATAATAGGGTTTTACCGTTCTCCTGTACTTTCAACCGTTCTCGGGGTGTGGCAGTGCAAATTTTACCTCCATGCTAGCAGTTAACATTGAGTCCTATGAGACCAGCTCGCGGCTAACTGGTCTCATAGGACTCAATGTTAACTGTTAGCTTGGAGGTAAAATTTGCACTGTCATAACTAGAAAACGGTTGAAAGTACAGGATAATGGTAAAACCCTATTATTTAACTCAAGGGAAGGTGTAAAATAAGCTTATTTCCAAAAATGGGACAGTATCCCTTTAAATTCACTTTCCAACCCTTGTACACCATTTGAAGTAGTCTGCACAATCCTTTATCTGTGATGATACCAGTAAAATTGAGGTAACAGCGTAAAACATCTCCAATTAAAGGAGGAAATTAAAAGCAAAGTGGTACACAAAGCAAATAATTAAAAAGACGACATGTAATTACAGTTGTGCATGTTCCTGAAAATCTTGGAACATAATGAAGGCACAATAGTTGTTGGAGGAAAACAACCAATTTGATTCATTCAATTCCACCAAATGGCAAAAGGCATACAGTAAAAGGCTTGGTGTTAGCTGAAGGCAGCTACATGGGAATGAAGGGATTGCCTTAATCATGGCAGTAACTACCATAGAGGACACAGATGTCATGTCCTCTGTATTTTTTTCAGAAATGTAAAATGTATCTATGATGGAAATCGATCTATGATCAACAATGGTAAATTCTGTCTATATGGCACCCCATATTCCCATTTATTTACCTCAAACACAGCCCATGTTTTTTAAATCATTTATTAGAATATTCCAACTATAGACTATTTTCATAATATTAGGAAGCCTCGCAACAGCCGGTGCGCGAGCCATGGATACACATTGCAAAACGCATTCTCAACACAGTGAGTAATGAAGACAAACTTAAGAGTTTCCCTGAAGAAATGTACAGTATGCAGTACTGCACACAGTATTTTACCTCAGTATTTGAAAATGTCTTGTTACGGCCCTGGTCTTAATCATTAAGACTTCATGAAACCCCATGAAAAAGCCGTCAAGAAAAGCGTGTTGTTCTGTATTAGTCTGTATAATTAACTGAATGAGCTCCAGATATAAAATGAAAGGGAGTATATCTGTGGTGGCTTTGTCGTTTCCTTTTTCCCTTTTTTTTTTTTACAGGTCAAATTATAGTCTCTTTGTTTGGATTCTGAGAGACTGTGATGCACACGGAACATTTGGAGACTTGATATGACTTGAAAGAAGACCTAGTCTTCAAGGAAACTCAACACATCTGCGAAAAACCTCTTACATCCAGTGAAAGCTGTTCTGAATAAAATATTTGCACGTCTGAACCTGTAATTAGTCAAATGGCTCCATTTAGGTCAGATGTGTCTGTCTTATCTCTTTGACGCTGTAGGAGCCAGCTGTTCAGAGTGCTTGTCTGTCCACCTGCCTGTCTGTCTGTCTACTGTAACTGTCCGTCTGTCTGGCCCTAAAACTTGATGAAAGTAAATGCCGAGAGCTTATGAAAGACCTTCCTGTGTCTTCAGAAGCACTATCCTGGGTTGAGTTACCGTATGCGGGTGAGTGGAGTAGTGGACTGCATGAGCACTTGGCCTTTGCCTCTCTTTCCCCAAATTGGAGAAGGCAAGCTGGACTTCCATCCATGCTGGGACTATGAAGGCACTGGAGGCTCTAGCTCTGATGAGTACGGCAGGGTGACAGGGGCTCTCAACAGGGAGGTTCATCACGGGAGAGGGAGATGATGAGAAGGGGGCTCTTGCTAGAGAGGTTGATCATTGGAAGGGAGGGGGGTTCTTGGTAGGGAGGTAGGAGATGGGAATAGACTTACTGGGGATTTGTTCATCGTCGTGGCGTAGGCGTACTGGGAGTTCAATGGGGAGGTTGATTGGACAGCCCCGTTTGAGCTCAGTAGGTGTGCGCTGTACTTTTCTCTCCACCCCTCCAAGGGAAAATAAAGTCAAGACTGGCTGTGAGAGAAAATGATTTGAAGAGATGTGAAATGCCAATTCCCAAGTCAAAGGGCAATGCCTTTGATCAGAGTTAACAACCCTAGTTCTATCATCGTCATCATTACCATCATCGCAGATGTAAGTGTCCACCAGTTGGGATTCTCTTTGTTTCCCTTTTCTTCCTCTTGTTAGTGGGGAGTGAGAGTGACAATGTAACTTTTTGAGTAATTGCTCATGCCCTGACGTATCCTTGGCAAACACCCCAGCACAGTACGTATATGGCCATGTTTCAGAATAGTAGAGTAGATAACTTAAGTTTTCCGAAGGGAAATTAAGGTGTAATGGTTTGGAAAATTGCATTCATTTTTATGTCAGTTGATATGGAAAGTTTAATTTGCCAGTTAGCAGAGATGTGACGCCAATGAAGCTATGTGCCAGGGTTGTTAATAATGTCCATAAAAAAGAAATCATAGAACGCTATAAACCTTTTCTATTGCATCAATCACACTCATATTAGTAACAGCATCATACAAAATAAATTCCCTACAGCCAGCCAGTACTTGTTAGTACCCTGGTATGCCTTGACAGTTCTGACACTGAACTGCCTCTATGCAGGGGCGGAGCTATAGGGAGGGCGAGCAGGGCATTTGCCCCTGGGTCCAGGGTACTCTTGTATCAGTGGTAGGGGCCCCATTATGACCTTGACAGGCCATATGGGGGGCCTATAATATATTTTGCCCTCGGACCCTGTGTGCAATTGTTCCATCACAGCCTCTATGTACAAACCCCAACTCCGGTGAAGTTGGGACGTTTAGTAAACAGTGAACGTTTTGAAAATGATAGCATTTTGATTTTATTCAATCTATTCATTAGATGGAGAATAGTGAAAAGACAACATATTAAGTGTTAAAACCGAGAAAAAATATTGTTTTGGGGGACATATGTACTCATTTCTAATTTGATAAATGCAACACGTCTCAAATAAGTTGGGACGGGATCATTGAAATTTAGTAAACATCCAAATAAGATAAAACAACAAAGAAGAACATTTCAAAATGAATTGTACTGACGGACAATATAGGTGTCCAGGTATAAGATCATCACAGAGAGGCTGAGTCACTCAGAATTAAAGATGCAAAGGGAATAATTACCATAGTTATTACATACATTTTTCAATTCCCTTTGATTTACCACGATTGAGTTTATATAAGACATATTTTTGTTAATAAAATCATAGTATAGGTTCATGACATCATGAAATATATATTGGCTGTAGTCTCACTCTAGCACTCCAGGAATTAGAGCTATTGAAACTTGACCATATTAAGAATGCTTAATGCGTGCAAATGATACAGGGGTGTACCATTCTCCTAAGCACCTGAGCTCACTTGAAATAGACCCAGAAGACATGGGAAACTGTCCTTTGCTTACAGAAGTCAGCAGAAGTTGTAGAAGTCCATTCTTTTTGACAATAATAGAGCATTGCACATCCTGTGCTACAGTGAAAATGGACCATCCAACTTGTGTTAGTGCTAACTTCAAAAGTCAGCCTCCATGATGGCATGTGGGTGCAGTAGTGCATTGGTTAAGATGTTCTCACTCATCTGTAGAGTTAAATACAGTGCTGAATGGTATAAATGGGTTTTAAACAGCATGAAAAGCTACTCATGCATTATATTTTGAAGGGAGATCTTCGATTACTGCCACATAGTAAGGTCAAATTGCATTCTCTACTATGTTTTAACAGTTTGGCTCCATCATAAGGACCAGCAGGTGATAAAATGGTGAGCTTTTGGTCAAGACCTGTCACACTGTAAGCACTACAGAAAGGAAAATATTGCAAAACATGACAAGGAATACACCCACCATATAAGCTGGTGAAATCATGTCCAAGATAGGAATTAACACTGTTTTTAATATAAAATCATCTCATCGGTTAATGTATTTAACTGTTAAGTGTTGTCTTTTGTTTTGTTTTTAGTCTTCCTCGACATTTGCTGCCTTTTATTGTCCCCGTCCCAACTCTTTTGTGACGTGTTGCATTCATCAAATTAGAAATGAGTACTTATGTCCCCCAAAACAATATTTTTTCTCGGTTTTAACACTTAATATGTTGTCTTTTCACTATTCTCCATCTAATGAATAGATTGAATGTTTTGAAAATGATAGCATTTTGATTTTATTCATTGTTTACCAAACGTCCCAACTTCACTGGAGTTGGGGTTTGTACATAAATAACACTGTATCTGCGTATGCTACACAAATAAACTTGCCTTTCCCTGTGTTTGCCATTTAATTGTGCTGCAAAATGTTTTCCTTACAGCTTTTCATGATTATCAAGTGAGAATTAGAAGTAATTCATGTCTTGCCAGCATGCGTTAATAGGATTCACACAGTGTGTCATTCCGTTGAGACTTTTGAAAGGTTGAGAAGGCATCTTGCTCTTGCTCTGTCAATTTGTTTTGAGAGACGTTTGTCAGTGGCTCTCTGTGAGGCACTTTCACTCTGATCTTGCTTCTGTTTGAAGGCATGGGGCAGAATAATATGTGTTCAAGGTCTGCAGCCCGAGCACCAAAGGAAGTCGGCGTGTAACCAGAGCTTTGTGTGTGCGTGCGTGCGTGCATGTCTGTGCGTGTGTCTGTGTCTGTGTGTGTGTGTCTGTCTATGTGTGTCTCTGTGTGTGTGAGTGTGTGTGTGTCTGTGAGCGTGGGTGGGTGGGTGGCTGGTGGGCAGAAAAGCATGCCAAGAAACAGAAGGAGCCCAGGGGAGTGACTTGACGGATACAATTCAGACCTCTAAGATCTTCGAAAGGGGCCTCAGCTGGAGTGGGGATGGCAGGCGACAGTCAGTCAGGCAGTCAGGCAGCTCAAGCCTCAGTGGATGACTTAGCCTATTCACTGCACAGGCGCTCTGTGCTAACATCAGCAAAGCCTGGATGGAGCTTGGACCTTCCAACTGCTGACTAGAGACTTGCCCTTTACCCACTGAATAGAGCAGGGCTATTCAATTGGAGGCCCCAGGGCCAGATCTGGCCCTTGCATGGCAAGGCTCTGGCCCTCCATGAGGTCTGAACAAAATGAAACCATAGGTGCGCTAGCTATTACGTTTTGTGAGGAATTTGATAATCTGGCCCTCAGTGACTTTTAATTGAATACCGCTGGAATAGAGACTTCCAACACCAGAACAGAGACCTATGCTGTAATGTACCAGAGAGTAGGGAGCAGACCCGCCACCCATTAACAACCCTAAGGGCCAAAACATACCAAGGCGGAACGGAACGGTCGCAGGACGGACGCGGTCTTTCTGCTTAGTTTTGGCCGGCGTGCTTTTCTCTGCCTTGCACACTGACAGCGTCGGCGTGCGCGGCCAGTCCTGTTCAAAACCCTCCCCACAGCTAAAGCTAGCGTGCTACTTTGCCATTCATTTGAATGAGACACCGCCGGTTGCCGGCGTGAAAAATACGCTGGAGTTCTATTTTCCAAATGCAGCGCGGCGCGGAGCCGGCTCCCGCGCCGCTGACG
The DNA here is from genome assembly GCF_034702125.1 of Engraulis encrasicolus. NCBI lineage: Eukaryota > Metazoa > Chordata > Actinopteri > Clupeiformes > Engraulidae > Engraulis > Engraulis encrasicolus. Next base: position 28,759,095 of record NC_085870.1, read on the forward strand.
CCCGACTACCGCCGGTTGGTGTGTAAGGACAGATAGGTTTCAATGTATTTTCACCGACGCCGGTAAAAAACGCGGCCGTTCCGCGACGCTTTACCGCCTTGGTGTGTAAGACCCCTAACTCTACCCCCACCAACCATTTTCTGCTCCTTGACTGCTGTCTGTAACCCCTGTCGATGCCCATTATACATCTTGGCCAATTATGTCCTGTTTTCGCACAAAAATATGAAAAATGGAAATTTTTCAGTGTTTTCCCTCCACCTTCTTAATTGAAAAGTGCGCAGAATTGGTCAACATGTGTGGGGCACTCCCTTGACATGCGTTGGGCAGTGGGGACAATGTGGCACCGACAAGGGAAAACACATTACATTATGGAAACTACAGAGCATATGCACAACAAGAGGGAGGGGGAGAGAGACAGTGAGGTACAGAAGAACACAAAAAATGAATAGCCGTGAAAAAAATCGCTTCCCAGAACGGCTCCCATTGTGGAACCAATTCAAAAAGCCGGCTCTAAGAACAGGCTCGTTCATGACCGACACATCACTAATAGAATAGAAGCTTCTAGTTGGGTCTGCCTGATTAACGAGGTGATATCCTTGGAGGGATGGGTGGCTAGGTCAGGATTTCTCACTTCGCACTGGCCCACTTGTGATGATGTGGTGGCGTTGTGGAGGCAGGGGCAGGGGCGGGGGCCACAAAACGATTTCCTCTCAAGGGGAAGGTAATTTCAAGCAGCGCCCCTGGCTCCTCCTGTGACACAAGGGCAGCAGGCGAGGGTGACACGACACCGCACCAGACAGCAGTGTAAACAAGGCCATCTAGATGTCTGAGGGTGTCTTCACGCTGTGTGTGTGTGTGTGTGTGTGTGTGTGTGTGTGTGTGTGTGTGTGTGTGTGTGTGTGTGTGTGTGTGTGTGTGTGTGTGTGTGTGTGTGTGTGTGTGTGTGTGTGTGTGTGTGTGTGTGTGTGTGTGTGTGTGTGTGTTTATCTGCAAAAGAGCATGGTAATCACATTGATGTCCACAGCAATTTAGAGGGGAGCCTTTAGAACCAGTGGGAAGGACTCTGCTTGGTGTCTATTCTCTCTCTCTCTCTCTCTCTCTCTCTCTCTCTCTCTCTCTCTCTCTCTCTCTCTCTCTCTCTCTCTCTCTCTCTCTCTCTCTCTCTCTCTCTCTCTACCCCCCTCCCTCTCTCTCTACACACGCACATCGGTGTGTGTGTGTGTGTGTGTGTGTGTGTGTGTGTGTGTGTGTGTGTGTGTGTGTGTGTGTGTGTGTGTGTGTGTGTGTGTGTGTGTGTGTGTGTGTGTGTGTGTGTGTGTGTGTGTGTGTGTGTGTGTGTGTGTGTGTGTGTGTTGTCATGCAGGGCCAGTTGTCTCTGCTGCAGTGCCTCAGTGGTTAGTCGGGAGTCGGGACCCTCCTACCAGAGATTCTATGAGTGTTATCCCTTCTCTCTGCTCCTGCTGTTTGGGATGCACCACTTTCAGTAACACTAGAGTGTAGAGTCTCTCTCTCTCTCTCTCTCTCTCTCTCTCTCTCTCTCTCTCTCTCTCTCTCTCTCTCTCTCTCTCTCTCTCTCTCTCTCTCTCATTGTTTCACCGCTCCCAAATGGCATTTCCACATGTGTAGTAGAGGGAGTGAGAGTCATGCTCATTTTGGGCAATGGATTATGGAGGATATTGTTTTTTAATAATAATAACGGCCCTCTTGTCCACCTAGGTTGAATGCACATTTTTAATTGTGCACCACCACACAATTGGCTCCACCGTACACAACCCCAAACTGCACGCTTGTGTGTGTGTACCGTAGTAGCACATCGAGTGAACTCCTAAAGCCGATTACTGAACCCAGTGGTGCAGATGTCAGCTTTTTTTCCGGGATTGCGGGAAGTAACCACACAGTGTTCTTTTCTACTTAAAATCCTCCATAAAACTCAAAAGGGCATTCCTCCCTTTTTGTCTTTTTAAGGATGGTTTTAAGCAGGAAAAAGCTTAACCTCCACAAAAATTGAATTATTCTATTCTACGCTTTTCTGTTCTGGGGCTGAAGAAAATGCAGAATTATGCCGAGTAGGGCCACAAAGTACAACATGGAGGGCTTGACTGGCTCGGGCTACAGTGCTAGTCTGCTTGCTCTTGCATAGTCAGCTGCCAGATTCTTGTCTATAATGTCGCCCTGTGTGTTGATCTTGAAAACGACCGAGTGTGCAGTTCCAAATGTCACTCAGTCAGTCGGGGGGTAAACCCAACCAGCCAGGCAAGCAAGGGGAGTGGCGGGGGATCGAGGGGTGGGCGGTGGGAGCTGGTGTAGTTATACAGGAATGGGAGACTTATCAAATGTTGTAAAGTCCTCCAGGGGCCGTACTATGAACACAAACCAGGATTTCCCCCTGCACTTAAAGCCTAGAAGGTGACCACCTTTACAACATGCCTCCACCTTCACTAGATTCCATGAAAATATAACTTATATATTATAATATGTAGGCCTATATATAATTACTTAACAAAACATGTCATATTTCATGTGAAACTGCATAACATTAAAATTATGTCGGGGACCATAAACGGCCCTCGGAGTTAGAATGTCAGTTCAAACTCTGCTATACCGCTGCGTAGCAGCGTTGTAGAGGGGGAAGAGAGATGGGGAGATTTCTGTAGAAAGTCTTCAGTGTAATGTCCCCAGGAGCTCCTACTGTAGGCTTACCTACATGTTGTGAATGGCTGTGTGGTGTACCCTTCTGATGACCCTATCCGAAAGGTTCTCCGTCCCCCTGTGGTGCCCCAATCCTGGGCGCTCAATGATCCAACTTCCAGACGGAGTGCAATCAGCTCATGTAGAGTCCCTGTGTGTGTGTGTGTGTGTGTGTGTGTGTGTGTGTGTGTGTGTGTGTGTGTGTGTGTGTGTGTGTGTGTGTGTGTGTGTGTGTGTGTGTGTGTGTGTGTGTGTGTGCGTGTGTGTGTGTGTGCGTGTGTGTGCGTGTGTGTGTGTGTGTGTGTGTGTGTGTGTGTGTGTGTGTGTGTGTGTGTGTGTGTGTGTGTGTGTGTGTGTGTGTGTGTGTGTGTGTGTGAGAGAGAGAGTGTGTGTGAAAGCAAAACCCTCATATCATCTGTGTTCATAGCCCATGGAGTCACACTTGGTGCGTGCGTGCGTGTGTGAGCATGTGTGCTTACGCACGCGCCTGTGCTTGTAGCCTCCAAGTGAAGGGGTCACACTTGGTACATGAAACACATTTTTGCCTGTCTTTCCAAGAAAAGGAATTACTGTGACATAGCTGTTGTTTCTCCAATAATCCACGCAGACACTCGCTCTGGCTTGGAGTGTGGTACAGACTTGGGTATCAATGAGTTTGTTTTGACAGCTTGCATCAACAACGAAGATCTCATCTCACAGCAATGGAGTACAAAGTGATTCTTTTAGGGGAAAAAAAGTCTTAAGTCTGATCATTATGCGATCTGTTATGCGAATACCAAACACAGTGCTGTCCAAAATCTGCATTTTGGGTTTTAATCCTTTTCTTAATCACTCCTACCAACAGACGGTGGAGCTGGTGAAACTACTCTGAGGGCTTTATACGGCAGTGTGTGTGTGACTAGTCAATCCCTTTACAGATTTATAATACCAGGGCTGTCAGAACAATTGCCTTGGAAAGGTTATTATCTGTAATTCATTGCCAACATCATAAATAAATCATTATTTATGAGTGTACATGTAGCTGTTTGTTGTCCCCTAACTATTGTATCAGTAGTAGTAGAATTATACAGCAAAGTAGACTGAATGGAAGGAGACTCTTCTTCTTTTCTTCTTATTCTTCATATTCTTCCTCTTTTATTACATTGCACATAGCTGACACTTTCATTTATTCAAAGGGACTTACAACTATTATTTTTCAGGGTATTGGTTACAGTCTCTGGAGCAATGTGGGGTTAGGTGCCTTGCTCAAGGGCACTTCAGCCATGGATGGAGATGTAGGGAGAGTTCAGGGGGGATTTGAACCGACAACCGTTAGATTGGAAGACCAACTCTCTAACCACTAGGCCACGGCTTCCTCTTCTTCATATTCTTCTTCTTCTTCATATTCTTCTTCTTCATCATCTTTTTTTTACTCTTTCTTCCATGAAAGCCAATAAAGGATGCTGTGCTGTTGCCAGTGGTGGAACACCTGCACATTGGGCCTGAGGACAAATACAGATATAGGCTAGCAGGGGTCAAAATAGAGTCCCCACCACCAATTCAGGAGAGCCCTGTGCCCAGGGGCAAATGCCCTGCTTGTCCCTCCTACTGCACCGCCCCTGTGCTGTCGCTCATCTTAATTGAGTGCCTCATGTTATCTCTATGACGCCTGTCAAAAGCGCCGACTTGTGCTCAACACTGGAGGGTCAAAATGTATGGAATGTTGTAATGGCTGAGGTACGTGCACAGTCAGAAAGAAGAAAAGAATCAACATTTTCATCATTATTGGGGTGCTTTTGCCAATCCACCTTAATCGGTGGGTGGTGAAAAAGGTCCGTGTCCCCCTGTGCCACCCCCCCCACCATGACGCCTCTCATGACATGGCTCATGGCAACACCTTGAAAAGAAAATAAAAAGAAAATGAAAAGAAGTCTGATGAAGAGCGACTAGCTCGAAAGCGCTCACTTGGGGAAAAAAACGAAATAAAAAAGCAACATGGGAGCAGTGTGCGAACATTCATTTTTTTCAAAGTCTTCTGATCTTTTGACATGCACCTGCGTCTTGGATGTGCGCACGTAACTAGCCTCATGGCAACACCTTGCAACACAGACTGTGCACACCACACGGCATGTCTCACACACTGTACAGTATGCCTGCCACCTGCCAGCTCTATATGGCTAAGGGCAGGGTGTTAAGAAAAAAGGCCAGCAGATAGACAGAAAGACAGACACATGATACTGGTTTAATATCACACCTTATAGCTTGTGCAGATGTACCAGGGATGGGCTTCCTCTTCGTGACCTTTAGTAGAGCCTTGTGTGGTTGCATGAGGAGGGTTTAGGGGTAAAGGTATGGCCAGTGTGGTGCACAGTAGCAGTGATCATTTTCTGTTTGCTTTTCATGTGGTCATTCAGTTGCAGGTTGCAGGAGTGTGTGTACTCTTGTACGTCAAAGAGAGATTATGAATAGTTATTCGCTACACAGCAATAGTTCTGAGGATTCCCTCATACACTTAAGACATCAAAATTTAAAAACAGCCCCCGTACTTGCGTGCGCGTGTTCTGTATGCGCATGTGTGTGTGTGTGTGATATAGACTAGCCTGAAGAGATGTGTGTGTGTGTGTGTGTGTGTGTGTGTGTGTGTGTGTGTGTGTGTGTGTGTGTGTGTGTGTGTGTGTGTGTGTGTGTGTGTGTGTGCGCGTGTGTGCATTCGTGCATGCTCGTGTGTGTGTGTGTAAATAGAAATTCAATCCAACTTCTGATCTACTGCTTATTCAGCATTTCACTTTCCAAATACCTGTGGCATAATTTGTTACATTCCTTTTCACAGTAAAGACAGCATTAAATCAACGTAATTTTGTACTGTAATTCCTCAATTTACAGCCTGCCCCCAAAAAGTAGCCTGCCTCATTTAGTGGCCTGGCCTAAAATATTTTTCAACAAATAAAAGCCTTCTCTTTTTCTATTAACATACGCTTTCCAGGGGGTGTGGTGGCTCGATGAGCTAAAATGCCGTACCCTTACGCCATATTATAATTACGCAGATCTGTATCCCATTTGTTTTTCTGTCACACTCTCACATTGTCTCATCCAAAATAAGGGCATAAGGAAATCCCAAAATGATGTCTTTTTAAAAAAAAAAAAAAAAAACCTTCAAATTATAGACTGATCGTATTTGTAGTTTGGTCCAAATTATTGTTTTTTGTCTTTTAATTGAGGAAATACGTTATCTCACTCTACTGCCTTTATACATGATAATGATGTATGAAGTGGCTTTATAGTTGAATTGAATTTAACCTAAAATATTAAGAGTAAAATTCAGCAGATCACATGGACCCATCTAGACTGGTATAAAATCTAAAGAGGTTGTCTTTGTGCACAGATGTTGTCTTTTTGCATATGAAAAGCTTTGCTGAAAAGTGACGTATATCCATTTTGGAAAATTCTGGGAAATACAATTTTTTGGAATGGGCATTGCATTGCATTATATTGCAAAATTCATTTTAAATACACGTACACTACGTTTAAAAAGTATGTTCTCAAAATATTTGAATGGCAAGAATTCACACATACAGTAGATGATAGGACGTCTGAACAGTCATTTCCAATAATGAAATGATAAAAATGGTGCATTATCGTATGTCATTTTGCAACTAAATTCTTCATATATGATGGAAATTCTCCATTTGTGGCAGGCAACACACAATAATGAGCAGCCAGTGTGTTGCCAGCTGACAGGGCCGGACTAAATGCACAGGCTAGCCTAGGGGCCCTCACCTACCAGCCCCACCCCCCGATTGTCCAAAGGGGGCAAGCAGTTTTCCTGAATTGCAGATGCAGCAATGAAAAATGGACCTCTTTTTAACCCTCAAGCGACCGGCCTGTTTTTGCGACTAATCTGACCGAGCGGGGTCATTTATGACCCCAAGGAATTTATATAGAAATACCACTATATAAATTCTTTTTTGGGCTTCATTCATTTCATTTATTTACATCTTACACATACTTGTCCCTCATCTAAAGCAAAAAAATGTGAATTTGAAAATTTTATTATTTTGCTAAAAATTAGTCAAACTTATATACGTATATGTTAAATATGATGTATGCCCTCATTTGCATATGTAAACATCAAAATACAAAAAACATCCAGTAATTGTTTTTCTTCTCTCATCATCAGTAATGAACTGAGAAAGTTTCATGGTGATATCTACCATTTCATTTTTTTTTTGCCTATTCACTTGTAGTAATCTTACCATAATAATACGGTATATTTATGCTAATTATGGAAATTGCTCAAAGTGAAACTTTGGGAAACCAAGCTAAATTCTATCCATTAGGCCCATAGATGATATTTCTGCAATAAAACTTTAGGGTACTCAACATTTCTGGGTTCATGAAATAACAAGATCAGAGAATATGGTAATTTACATAGACAAAACCATGTCTCAAACATATAACCTTATGCTTCAGCCTTTGTATAGCCATATAATAAGGAAAATTCTAAAAACTGCATTGATTTCTACACTGATGACTTGTTTCTTCCCTCTTTCTTCATCAGGATGACTTCCATTTCATATTCCCATCACGTGTCTAGGAACACTGTGCCATGATATCAACAAATATGGAGCAATAACAGACGAAATGCCACCTGGGTGCCCTCACAATATGCTTCGTTGGCAATCGCAGGGGTGCCCTATTTATGTATGTAATTTATTATATTTTAATACAATAAATGTTTATATTATGAATATTTTAGGTCTGCTGACCATGGCCTGCCCCAAGACACAAAATACAAAAACCAGAGTTTGAAAATTACAACAATGGACATTATAATGTTGAGTATCTCATGGATCCTCTCGGGGTCATAAATGACCCCAGAGGTGTTTTGATTATAAATCCCATATAGATGGTCCAAATCTCACAAAAATCATTCTCCGCATGCACAACATATGTATTGACAAACTCCTAGAAGGACAAGTTTTTCTGATGAAAATCATCATAAATGACCCCAGTCGGTCGCTTCAGGGTTAATACTCCTCTCTAGTTGACAGACTTAATTAAAAGTTCGGAATTATGTCACTGTTTATTTAATTTTATCCTGATTTTTTTTTTTCTGCGGGGGGCCCATCACAACCTATAGCCTCGGACCGCGGGCCACCTTAAACCGGCCCTAGCAGCAGGAACGGATTATGATTCCATGGGCCCCTGGAGCAGATAACAAGAAAGGCCCCCATCCATGGGTGTTGCTCGTTTAGAAAATGATTTAGGGTTTTAGCCTAGATCTTAGAACCCTATGTTGTTGGGGGTTCAGGGGTTTGAAGATTTGAAAATACAGTTGTGTAAAGTGTGATTTTAACAGAATATGAGAATGGAAAAATAGAGTCTTGGACTTCAGGGCCCCCTTGATCTTCGGTCCCTGGGCCTGGGCCCAGTAGGACCGTGCAGTAATCCGCCTTAGTTGGCAGGCAGTGCAAGCTGGTGAGATAGTCCTTGACTCGAAATGAACCAGGGGAACAACAACTGGCATCATTACCCCGCTGCTGCCCGTGGCTGATAGCATGTGTCTGAGGGTTTAGGATGGTGACAGCTGAGTGCCCCTCGCTCATCACAAAAAAAGCCCCTTGCGCTGCTCATCACAAAAACATCCCTGCAGCACAAAAAAAAGCCCATTGCTCTGCTCATCACAAAAACATCCCTGCAGCGCAAACTTCAGAGCTTCTTTTAAAGCGACAGACAGCCAACAGTCAAATTTGTGTCACTAAACCACATTTATGACCAATTTACTTCACAGTAAATGAGATGAAATGAAGTAGAACAACATTACATCACATTACATTACATTACATTACATTACACGGCATTACTGTACCCCGTCCTTACATAATGCAGCTATCCAAAGCACCTATCTGCGGCCTCAGCTTTACAGGTCATGGAGATGCCTTGCTCAAATGCACTTTCAACCGGTAACTCCAAAAATCTGATCATAAACGGTTTATTGATGTGCACATGGAGGGTGGCCAGACATATGCAGAGGTTGTGGCAGAGCAATTGCACACAGGGCCCCAGGGCAAAACACTGAAAGGGGCCCCCATACACCCTGCCCAGGTCATAATAGGGTCCACAATACCAATTAGCAGAGGGCCCAGGGGCAAGAACCTCTCAGCATTAACTACTCAACTGAGTGTTTATTCAACCTGGCCAAATGCCAAATGAAAATGGTTGGTTGGCTGGTAGAAAAGACAACATACTAGCCACTTTGACTGATAGTGAGTGTATGTTTGGCTGGTAGATTTAACATATACTAGTCTGATGAAAACATTTAATTTAAAGGCCTGCTGGTATTAAATGAGATGAAATAGAGGAACAGTCAAGGATAACAACTGGCACACTTGTCTGAGGTCTCTTGTGTGTTCAAGAGGCTGAAAAGTTTGTCTACAGACTTGGTTGTGTCTCAATAGTTTGTCAGTCTGCTGCTTGAGGTGGAATCGCAGGAGGAACTAGTCTGTGCTGGACACTTGCCAGTGTAAGCAGAGCAAGAGAACGCACACACATACGCTCTCTCTCTCTCTCTCTCTCTCTCTCTCTCTCTCTCTCTCTCTCTCTCACACACACGCACACACACACACACACACACACACACACACACACACACACACACACACACACACACACACACACACACACACACACACACACACACACACACACACACGCACACACACACACACACACAGTGTGAGCAGTGCACCAGGTTAATTAACGACCTGGAGCATCTTTCTCCACCAGCCTCCTCTTCAGCCTGATGTGCCTTCATTCCAGCTGAGCTTGTGGGTACACCCCCCCCCCACACACACACACATACACACACACCACTACAAACACTACTACTGAACTTACTGTTGGCAGGGCCACTGACAGCATTGGCTGGGCCCAGGACAACGTCATCTGAAAGGGCCCCCCACCCAATGCATTTCATGTAAAGAGGACCCAATTATGGGCCCCCCATTTCCCTGGGCCCAGATGGCAACTTTGTCCTCCCTTGTCGGCTTCCCTGACTGTCGGTATACATGCAACTACACCACCGTACATTTGATATGTTTATTGAACATCTTCATTCTGTTGCCAGCCACCCTTTCATCTCTATTACCTATGTCAATGCTCTGGCAAAATTGCCAGGGACGTGCTTGCTGTAGGATACGCATGTGCGCCGTGCACGTTTCTTTCATTAATGTGTTGCCATGCGTGTTTTATTTGTCAATTTCGCACACGGTAGGTAGCGCACCTGAACACAAGGTAAGAAGACATCATGCGCTCACCGTGCAATATTGACAAAACCGCAACAGGCGGTAGAGTTGGTGGAAAATATTAATGAGTTTGTCCTCTGGTTGATACCTCAAGTATCGTGTGTGATGCTCTGATAGCTCTGTGCACTCCTTCACACACAGCACAGCTGCACACGCACACAGCATAAGTTAAGTAACACAAAAACATATCCCGAGCCCAAGTCACTCACACTATAGCTAATTATGCTAAAGAACAATTTGGATTTGAATTACACAGAGAGACAGAGGCTCAGACAGATGGCTAATTGTAAAGAAAGCATGCAATGGCATCGATTGAAAGATTTTGTATAGCTGTCTATAATTTCATATTGTTTAGCCTGTCATTAGCTCTCCTACAGACATCTGTAGTCTGGTAATCTTCAGTAATTATGAGGGAAAACAATAGGACTAGTAAATATGCACATTACGTAAGCGCTATTTTATTATAATAATATCGACATAAAGAGGATGTATTCTCTGTGTTCGAATTCACAATGAAGAAAGTTCATAATAAAGTTTTGGTTCATTCTTTTAAAGTTTTGTTTGAAGTGCAGATCTGGTGGTTGTTTTGGGAGATTATTATTTTTTTGTTTTTGTCGGTCTTTCCACTTCTTTTCGCTTCACTTTAAAGTGTTCCTGTGTGAAACTAATCAGAGCGCCGATGAGGTCAGCAGCTATGAGGGCAAGAGGAGGTTGATTGCTTTTCTTCTGTCTGTCTGGGTCTGTGTTCGAACTTCAGAGTGTGCTGTGATGCGCTGCCAGAGATTCTTTAAGTATCGAGATATGCCAATGTAATAGGTTGCTATGGGCACCTAACATGACCAGGTTCCGGTCTGCCTAAAGCGGCGTGTCATAATGCTCCTAGCATTGAATAGAACAGTCTTTAGGTCTGCCTAGGTCTGCCTAAAGGGGGATCCCCCCCCCTCCCCCTTGCAATAATAGAACCCGGAAACAATGGGCCAATGGAACCTCTCTCTCTCTACTCTCTCTGGGGCTGCTCTTCTGTTCTGTTCTGTTCTGTTCTGTTCTGTTCTGCTCTTCTCAGGTGTGTGAGGTGAATGGACATTTTGATGACCTGCTTTTTTCTTTGTATTGCTGTGTTGTGGTGAAGTATAGTGTGAGTGTAAGTGTGTGTGTGTGTGTGTGTGTGTGTGTGTGTGTGTGTGTGTGTGTGTGTGTGTGTGTGTGTGTGTGTGTGTGTGTGTGTGTGTGTGTGTGTGTGTGTGTGTGTGTGTGTGTGTGTGTGTGTGTGTGTGTGTGTGTACACCTCATAACCATTGTGAGGGCCAGATGTCCTCACTAAGTTAGAAAAATTAATGGTACTTTGTGGCGCCATCACTTTGGGCTCTGTAAAGAGTTTTTCTTGGTAGTTTTGTTGTAACTGGTAAAAGTGCAAAAACATTTCCTCACTGGCGTTGTGTCGTGGGCACAGTTAAACATTCTTCAGCTATTTTTGGGGTTAATGTCTCCCCTGAGTCTCTCGCAAAGACAGTCCAGCTATTATACACCAGCTATAATACGACTGCAGTGCCACTTTTTACCCCACCCTAAGGAGAAGATACCTCCCCTTTTCTCAGCATATAGGTATAGCTGTCATTTATCAGCCCCAATAGCAGAATAGGCCTTTTCACTTGCCTTCCTCAAACTGTGGTGGCAGTGACTGCGGCACACCGCCTCAGTGAGCTAGCGACCTAGCGTCTCCTCCTTTCATTATGTCCTGACGTTTTTCATTCTCGTCATCGGAGCGGTGTGGAGTCCAAAAGGGTACCTGGGTGACACGGAGGGCAAGGTCTAATCAGATGATGACATTTTGTCCAACAGTGTTTTTTTTTTCTTTTTTCGGAATTGAATAGGGATTTGATCAGGGAGTACCAAACACACACGTCTGTATCCATGGCCACCCCACTGAGAGAGAGAGAGAGAGAGAGAGAGAGAGAGAGAGAGAGAGAGAGAGAGAGAGAGAGAGAGAGATAGAGATAGAGATAGAGATAGAGATAGAGATAGAGAGAGAGAGCGAGAGCGAGAGCGCTACAGTGTATGTGTTACTCAGATCAGTCTGGACTTAAGGTATCAGAGTGCAGCCAGAACAATACCGCCAGGAGGGCAGTAGCGCAAGTTGGTTGGTGTGGATGGAGAGTGGTGGCGGTGCAATGTCGGCATCCAATAGCCTTATTGTAATCAGGCTTGGGGGGGTCCAATTCCCATAAGCAGGGTTTGGGGAGTGCCAAATACCATAAGGGGGTTGAGGGGACATTGCATCTGGCCCCGTCTATTGTGCCAGAGTGGCAACCAATTATATTGGGGTACCTGCGAACTTTCACAAGTCATTAATTGCCAGACATCCATATACAATTGAAATGTTAATTAACATCTCTGAACTCGTCGGCTACCGTGGCTATATGAATTTTAGCCACCCCAGCACAGCCGAGGCACAGCCAGAGCCCAACTTCAAACAGCTGAGGAGAGAGAGAGAGAGAGAGAGAGAGAGAGAGAGAGAGAGAGAGAGAGAGAGAGAGAGAGAGAGAGAGAGAGAGAGGCTATCATTATTAGGGGTGATTCGTGCTTCATAATCAAGTTTACTTTCACGCTTGAATTATATTACGCCGCACTGCGTTTCCTCCCTCAAGTCAGACAACAGATGGTCGTAAATCTCTAAACTGTGTGATTGTTATCTTTGGGCCGGTGCCATAAAGGCATAAAACCACAACAGTAATCGAGAGCTACTGGTCAGCAGCTTTTGCGTATTATGCAAAACGACGAATGGCTGGTCGATAAGTGACTGGCCCAGCAGGACGCTAATCTTCACTGGCGTGTGTACGTTATTCCCCATATAGTCTTTAATCACATCCTTGATAAAGCGCTCTTATCGGGCTGCACAGCTTAAGGAACACACACACACATGGAACATACATTAATGGCTGTTGTGTTATTGGAACAGTTCTGTTTGCAGTTGTCGTGGAAGGTTTTTTTTGTGTGCGTTCACTGACGTACATCTGGCTTGATTTACCATTAACGTTGTGCTCCCCCACTGGTTGTTGCACCAAACGTGTGTGTGTGTGTGTGTGTGTGTGTGTGTGTGCGTGTGTGTGCGTGTGTGTGTGTGTGCATGCGTGCGTGCGTGGTGCGCGCATTCTCAGAATATCAACAAAAGGCATCTTAAAAATCAGGCCTCTGATGACGATGGACTGTATGCATCACCTTTGCTTTCCGGTTTTCCTTTCCAGAAAGAAAGCTAAGAATTCAGAAGACTAACCTGGAGGTGGAATCCACGAGTAACCACTTTGCAGGCAAGCAGAGTGCATGTCACGGGGCAGTAAGCTATTTTATCTGAGGGAGTTATGAGTAATACTAAGCTTAACTTGAAGAATCAAGGTTAGGGGGGAACTCGACATATCATCCAGCTACCCGGTGCCTCATAGTGTTAATTAAAGGAGGTGGAGCGCACTGCAGTTTAAACTTTTTCTCTCTCATTTGGTTAAAAGAACTGATTAACATTTTGATGTTATCTGTTCTTAAGAGTCTGATTTGATATCAACATCAAAACTTTATGCATCATATAAAAAAGAAAAAGTTAAAAGCTGCAGTGTAATCCAGTACCTTCTTTCCTTGAATCTGGCGTAATTACATTACATTTCACTTAGCTGACGCTTTCATTTTGTTCAAAGCGACTTACAGTTATTATTTGTCAGGGTATTGGTTACATTCCCTGGAGCAATGTGGGGTTAGGTGCCTTGCTCAAGATCACTTCAGCCATGGAGATGTAGGGAGAGGTCAGGTGGGATTCGAACCTGCAACCCTCAGATTGAAAGACCAACTCTCTAACCACTAGGCCACGGCTGCCCTGCAATTGAAATTCATTCCCCATTATAAAAAAAATAAGCCTGCAGGGTAGCGTGTCTGGACTTTGTTGTAAGACTAGGTGTATAAATCCCTTCATATTATGCCAAGTGACGGTGGAGTGAGATTTTTCACCCTAACGCATACCCTGACCATGTGAACAAGATGAACCCTAGTGGCAGTTTTTTTCATGTTATAGTCTGACTACCAGGCTACCAGCATGGACCAGTGTGACGTGATTGTGTAATGATGAGAGACGTTCAGAAGATGTACTGTATGATGTATCTATATAAATGTAAAGATGTATAAATAGCCCCCCATGAATAATTTGCGCTGTTGCAATGTTAGAGACCCCACTACATGACCATCTGCCTTTCTCCCACCATATTGCATAAGTCGCCCAGGCCTAGCGATTTCTACCGTACAACATACAGAAAATCAGACCCTACCTGACCCAACATGCAGTGCAACTATGGTTCAGGCCATGGTTATCTCCAGCCTGGATTATTGCAACTCCCTCCTGGCAGGTAGTAGAGTAGAGTGCTTTCTGCTTTCAGATTCTGTTTGGTAGCAACCCACAAATGCCCACAAAATAAAAGATATATTAACAGTAAATAAATAATATATAAAAATCCATAAAAATCCATATGCATCTCACAGTATCGATAGTCCTGAAGTATTGATGTGGGGCAGGTGACGTATTGAGTTCAAAAGTCTAATGGCAGTAGGATAGAAACTGTCCTTGATTCTCGTAGTGCGGGCACGCAGAGTCCTAAAGCGCCTGCCAGATGGTAGCATGGTGAAGAGCCTGTGACCAGGTTGTGTGTGGTCTTTAAGGATGTTTAATGCTCTCTTTGTGCAGCGTGTATGGTGGATCTCCTCAAGTGTGGATAGTTGGCATCCAATGATTCTCTCTGCTGTTTTAATGATGCGCTGTAACATCTTCTTGTTGTCGTGTGTGCAGCTGGTGTACCAAGATGTAATGCTGTATGTAATTACTGATTCAATTGTACACCTGTAGAAGTTAGTGAGCAGATCTTGTGGTAGCTGGGCCTTCTTTAGAGTCCGAAGGAAATATAGCCTTTGGGATCCCTTTTTAGCCATTGCAGAGGTGTTGGCGCTCCATTACAAGTCCTCGCTGATGTGCACACCCAGGAATCTGAAGCTCTGTACAACCTCCACTGGCTCCCCTAAGATGTTGATGGGTTGGTGGTAGTGGTTTCCCTGGCCACACCGCCTGAAGTCCAGGATCACCTCCTTCGTTTTCTTGGAGTTCAGGGTCAGGTTGTTGTCTTGGCTCCAGCGTGCCTGCTTGTATAAGTAAACCACGGCAGATGGTCCAGAACGCGGCAGTGCGTTTGGTATTCACTCAACCCAGAAGGGTCCCTATAGTACTAGTCCTCTATTTATTGACTTGCCCTGGCTATTGGTTAGCCTCGGAACTCCCATACTGCCTTTAGTTCTACACAATCATTTCGATCTGAAAGACAGTCTGGTGAGGATGACTCATAACGTCCAAGATCATGGTACCTGTGTCATAATGGCCAATCATTCCGACCTTTACAGTTTCTCTGCCCAATCAGAGAGCAGGGCAGTGTGTCATAATAGCCAAGTATTCTGCCCCCTGCGGAATTTAATATAGGCAACTCCCCAGACCTAATCTCAATTGTGATTAGGTCTGGTGTCAACCAAGCAAGCTATCGGTGGCTGCCCGGATCAATTACAAGGCCCTGACTCTTGCCTACGAAGGCACGTCAGGAATGGCTCCAGCTTATCTGTAAGACATACCAAAGCTGCATGTTCCTGCCAGAGAACAGTGCTCCTCCAAGACACCCACCTAGCTGTACCCCCTGCTCGCTCCCAGTGATCCCAATCAAAACTGTTCTCTGTCTTTGTCCCTCAGGGGTGGAACAAACTCCCAGAGGCAGTAAGACTAAAACAATCTCTCTCAACCTTCAAGAAGAAGGCTAAGACTCTACTCTTTCATGACTATTTACGGCACTGATGCCTGAGCTGGACCAGACCCGGGATAGACTCTAAGGCATGTTGTTTGGTGTGTGTGTGCGTACTGTACGTGCGTGCGTGATCGATCTCTACTGAACCCTGTGCAAATTAACAAAAAAATAACACTTGAGATTTGCACCTATTGGTATATTTCCTGTGCACTCTGTATCTGCATAGGTTGTATGCTTTGAATATGTCCTCAATTGTAACTCACTTTGGATGAAATCATCTGCCAAATGTAATGTAATTCAATGCAATATAATATAATGTAATGTAATGTAATAGGTACATGGACCCAGGTTCGAGTCCAGCTAGGGTCATTCAAAACCCAACTCTATCTCACTCTCACCACTTTCCTGTCGCATCAAAAAAAACTAGAAATGCACTCAGAGGGAGCAGACCTCTGCCAAGGAAGCTGTTTGATAGAACATTAAATTATATTACACCCTATTTTTTCAAGTCTTTCTGCCTTCTAGTTTGTATTTGTGGAGTTAGAAACTCGAATGTCAAAATTCACCCTATCCCGCAATGGTGAAGAATCTTTTTTTAAATCCTGGTTCCTGGTTCCGGATCAATCAAAATTTAATCACTTGTTTCTTTTGTCATTTCCAACAAGTTTCATTCAAATGTGTTCATAACTTTTTGAGTTATCCTGCTGAAAGGGCAAACAAACAAATAGACAGACAAACAGACAAACCAACACGACCAAAAACACAACCTCCTTGGCAGAGGTAAAAATGTTTGTGACCAACTGTATTGTGTAAATCTGTTGTATACACGGTCTATACACAGCAAATCAGCTCTCTTGAGGTGGCTATACTGGAGAGGAGGTTGGGCAGCAGTTTAATTGTGTTTGCCCTCTAGCCCTCCTTCGTAACCTGTCTTCTACACTGAGTGGAGTTGGGTAATGGATGAACCCTGTGTGTGTGTGTGTGTGTGTGTGTGTGTGTGTGTGTGTGTGTGTGTGTGTGTGTGTGTGTGTGCGTGTGCGTGTGCGTGTGCGTGTGCGTGTGTGTTTATTACAAGATGTGGTGACGGTCACAATGTTCCTCTCTCCTCCTCCCATCTCCTTGGTGGGAAGATGCTCTCCAACAGTTCGATCTTGCGGATAACACACACACACACACACACACACACACACACACACACACACACACACACACACACACACACACACACACACACACACACACACACACACACACACACACACACTCACACTCACACTCACACTCACACACACACACTTCAGGAATATAGAGCAGCCATGTTCAAATGGTCCAGTCACCACAGGGCCACGGTCAATTTGTGTTATCAGTCCAAGGTAGTTTCAATCCTGTGTGTGTGTGTGTGTGTGTGTGTGTGTGTGTGTGTGTGTGTGTGTGTGTGTGTGTGTGTGTGTGTGTGTGTGTGTGTGTGCGTGCGTGCGTCTGTGTGTGTGTGTGTGTGTGTGTGTGTGTGTGTGTGTGTGTGTGTGTGTGTGTGTGTGTGTGTGTGCGCGTGTGTGTGTGTGTGTGTGTGTTTGTGCACGTGTGTGTGCACGTGTGTGTGCGTGAGTGAGATGTGTTGTGTTGTGTGTGTTGTGATGCAGGGCCAGTAGTCTCTCTGCTGCAGTGGTCGGTCGGAACCCTCCTGCTCCCTCCTAGTTTCAATCCTGTGTGTGTGTGTGTGTGTGTGTGTGTGTGTGTGTGTGTGTGTGTGTGTGTGTGTGTGTGTGTGTGTGTGTGTGTGTGTGTATGTGTGTGTGTGTGTGTGTGTGTGTGTGCGTGAATGTGTGTGTGTGTGTGTGTGTGTGTGTGTGTGTGTGTGTGTGTGTGTGTGTGTGTGTGTGTGTGTGTGTGTGTGCGTGTGCGTGTGCGTGTGCGTGTGCGTGAGTGAGGTGTGTTGTGTTGTGTGTGTTGTGATGCAGGCAGGGCCAGTAGTCTCTCTGCTGCAGTGGTCGGTCGGGACCCTCCTGCTGCTTGGGATGCGCTGTAGCCTGCTGTCTTATCACCACTTTCAGTTACACTAGAGATAGAGCCTCTCTCTCTCTCTCTCTCTCTCTCTCTCTCTCTCTCTCTCTCTCTCTCTCTCTCTCTCTCGTGTGTGTGCACGTTTTGTTGTGGCCTTGCATAACTGTGCGCGTGAATGTATTATGTGTGTACTGTGTGTGCACTTGTTGTATATACAATACATGCACATGTCTTTCTATGTGTGAGAGCAGTATATCTGTGTTTTTTATGGTTACATTGCCATTTGTAAGAGAAAGAGAGAGCCCTTCCTCGCTGACACCGGTCAATATTTCTCTCTGTTGTGCTACTGCACTGTAGCAAAAGGGAGCTCAGCTCCAACTGGCTGTGTGGTAGACAGGGCCAGGATAGCGCACAGCCTAGATATAGCTGCAGCCTAGGTGACCCCACCTGCCAGGGGGCCCATGATTGGCCAAAAGTGAAAAATACAGAATTGTGACGAGATGCAATGTTGAAAAATTCATCTGTTGTGTTGAGTACAGTTGGTAGAAATGTTATCCTTGTTATCCGGGTTGAAATGGCTTACGTTGTTTTAAAATGTGATGGTGAGCCCTAACTTTTGCCACATACCTCGCCTCCATGGGTCCCCTACATTCCGAAGTCGGAACGTGAGTCAGAATTCCAGAGCTAGGTAAAATTTTGCTTATGCTGTGATGGACCGGCACCTGTTTAGCCATCATTATAAATCTCTATTTTCCACCCATTTACGAGGCTCAAAGTTGCTCAATACTCATGTAAAACAAGGCATAGAGGACTTTACCAGTGCACAGTTAGTTTACAAACAGGGCCGTTTGTAGAGGCTGTGTCACAGCACAGCTAGCCTGCACCACAGAAGTCATCTTATAGTCCACGGGCCAGGTGAGATGTCGGTACCACTCAGAGGGGCAAAGGTTGCTTATATTTTTTGAAAAGATACATGTCTGAAGTTAACATTTTTGTATGATAACCCTTCTGGAAGAACAGCCAAATTAGGGTTATCAGCCGTTAAAGTAACACCCCCCATCAATATGGGTGCCTGTCTTTCTACTGGCCCTTGTTTAAGACATATAGGGATGGTTAATTTTGTTATGTGTCGTATCGTTGCGAAGGGGAGACTCTGAACTTTCATCCGACACCTTTTGAGAACATTTTGGTTAGTATAGCCCTCCCTGCAGCGCTTCAAACATTTACTCAGACACATTTTTTTTCCATTTTTGCCGATATCATCTCTTGTCTTTTCATACTGTGGCATCAGGGAGCATCAGAAAGACCTATTTTAAACTCTAAAATATTTTCTTGAGTATCAGGAATCTGAAAATGTATCCTTTCACTATGTTATCCCATGTTTAGGGGGTGATTTTCAGTCTTGTATGAGGCATGGTTATTTTTTTCAAAACACAGTTTTGCCATTTTCTCATAAAGTTCAGGAAGCAATAAGTTACCTCTAGGTGCATTTTGCAGTTGGTTGTCATAGCTTGTTATATACCATATGAAAACTTGGAGTGGGTAGTATATTCAGATATTATCATATTTGGTGTACCTGTTTGCAGAGCAATGTTAACTAGGCAAATCATTTTCCATAACCAGTATCAATGATATAGTTTCTCAGTGATTTCATTGTGTTATATGGTGTCTGAATCCTGACTATTTGTCTTAAAATCAATGTTGTTATGCGCCCAGAGGTTATATACCAGAAATATATGTGATAATGTCCTCTTTGATATTAGTCTTGCAACTGAAATCATAGCAATTGTGTGAAAAACACAACATAAACTCATCCCTTAACTTGTCCCTTTATAGTAGGCATGTGAAAGTGAAGTGAAAGCCCAACTAGTTAACTCCTACACCCATTCACATTGTGACACAGCACTCCACAACACACTACACACTGTGCACACGACACACAACAAAATTGCATTTATGCCTCACCCGTGCAAGGGGGCAGCCCCCAAAGGGCATCTGAAAGGGAGCAGTGCAGCGGGACGGTACCATAATTGGGGTGCCTCAGTCATGGAAGAGGATGGTGGAGAGCACTGGTTAATTAATCCCCCCACTAACCTGGCGGGTCCTGAGTGCAGTTACAAACAAAATTAACCATCCCTATATGTCTTAAACAAGGGTCAGTAGAAAGACAGGCACCCATCTTAAAAACCTTTATTTTTGATGGGGGGGGGGGGTGTTACTTTAACGGCTGATAACCCTAACTTGGCTGTACTTCCAGAAGGGTTATCATACAAAAATGTTAACTTCAGACATGTATCTTTTCAAATATATAAGCAACCTTTGCCCCTCTGAGTGGTACCGACATCTCACCTGGCCCGTGGGCTATTAATTCGGCCCTGTTTGTGGAGATTAGGGGGGAGGAGTAGCAGAGCTCCAGAGCCGACCAATCCAATTGAAACACTCTGTGTGAGAGCACCACCTGTACTGCATTGATGCAGGTGTGCCTTTGTGTAAGCTTGAAAGGGGTACAGAGGAAGGGGATACTTTAGGGTACATTTCCATGATGTGCTGTGCTGTGCCAGGTGTTATTGAGGCGTATGTTGGTTTATGAATTATTAGCCTCATCAGTGGTGGGAACGGTAGTAGAAAATGCATCAGTGCATAAATCATGCTCTATAGTGCAATATTTCCCAAACTTTTTCGGTGGGGACCTTTCCTTTTTGGACCCTAGAATGTTTTTGCAACCCCCCATGTTCTTGGGCAATTTATTTTTTCCAGATTTTGCATTAATAGTTTGTCCGCTAACATTGCTAAAAAAAATCACAGGAAAGTTAATACGTACATCTATTTACCCTAGAAATTAATACAGTCACAAATCAATTACAGGTGTATTAACCTGTGGATTTCCCGTTTATTATGCGAAGTTCCTTCTCTCCTTTCCTCTTCTTCGAAAATCTTGCACCTGCCAATAGAGACACATACACACGAATTTGACCAAGCGAAACGAACTTTGCCATTCATTCCTATGAGGCAGTGTTTCCCAACCTTTTTTGTCCTGTGTACCCCCAAAGCCATTTTGTCATATGATGAGTAGCCCCCTCACTCATGCTCCATATCTGTTCCTCTATCCCAATGTGACTACACTCCATATATTTGCTATTATTACATTTTTCCAAGTACCCCCTGAGGTGTGCTCACGTACGCCTAGTGGTACACGTACCCCTGGTTGGGAAACACTGCTATGAGGGACGAAGTCAAGCGAACTGGAGCGAAGTGAATCAAAAATTTTCAACCAATATTATGCAAATGAGGAGCGAATTTCGCATGTGGCAGCCAAACAAATCAACAACACAAATGTTTCGTTCCATTTGATTCGCCACGACAACCTGATGACAATTGAGCTGTCAGATTGGAACACTGAATTTGGCCTCTCTTTGCTTCGCTCGTTTCACCTGCATGTGTCCCTAGTGTGACAGGTCAACTGCCTTATAGTGAGCAGAATGTCTCCTCTTTCGATGAAAATTGTTTTCTTTTCAAATATTTTCCTTCACACCATGTGCTTTCATTCTGTCTGATCCAAGAAGCGTGCACTCCATTTTTTATGATTATAATGTGCCAAATACAATACATCTGCTGAGTGTATTGTGTTTTAAGAAGATTTTAAGACTTTGCTGAGGTGCATATTGCTGTAATGAGACATGGCTCTGTGATGTCGTGAGAGATCTGTGTCTGTGTGTGTGTATCGATGCGAGAGAGGTTTTTGGTTGTTGTGACAGCTTTTGGGTGTGTGTGTGTGTCTGTGCTTGTGTGTGCATGCGTGCACGCGTGTACGTGCGTGCGTTTGCGTGCGTGCGTACGGTGTGCAAAAATGTTTTGGGTGGTCCTGGGCTGTCTGCTGCTGGTTTATGTTTATGTTGCTTATCTTGATGTGTGGACGTGCCATAATGTTTAAACATCAGCTGCCTCCTCTGAACCACTGGGTCGACCCCCTATTGTTTTTGTTAATACTTCTCTCTCTCTCTCTCTCTCTCTCTCTCTCTCTCTCTCTCTCTCTCTCTCTCTCTCTCTCTCTCTCTCAATCACACTCACACACACTCAGAATACGCTATTAGCTTCTTCCCAGACTCACTGGAATGGCTCTGCTAGCATAGCATGCTAATGTGGACTGTTGATCGAATATGGAAGGGCAAAACACTCATACAAATGTAGGCTACTTGTTTGGGCTGGCTACTCCGTCATCATAGAAACGTTCAGACAGAATAAATGAATAAAAGTCAGTTGATAATAGTGGAAACACTGTAAACATCACATTTCCATGTCTGTGGCATAGTGTTGAATGTTAAAATACATATGGTGTCATTTTAATGTCCAACTATTTAATGTCTTCGTACTGCATATTGTGTATTAATGTTATGTGTGTATAATGTATATAATGTTCTGTTCTATTTTGTCATGTTGTTTTGTTATGTCTTGCTTAATGTCTGTGTGAATGACTGGAGCCACGCCAAAAGATAATTTTGTGTGGCATATGTGTAACCAACAATAACGTTTTTATCTTATCTTATGTGAAGTGCATATGCCAATGACATGGACGACATAAAACTTAATTCAACAATACCCAAACGCTCGGAGGTCACAATCAATGTATTTGAATCCAAGTTTAGTCTTAGTCAGGGTGCAGCTAATTGGGTCCAGTATTTTATTTCTTTAAATATTTTTCTAAATTCTTTTTTGTTAAATATATTTTTTTTTTTGGGGGGGGGGGTGTTAATCTTTATTGCGATAGGACAATGTGAGAGAAACAGGAAGCAAGTGGGGAGAGAGAGATGGGGAAGGATCGGCAAAGGACCCGGCACGTAATCAAACCCGGGTTGCGGCGTAGTAACCCAGTGCCCTACCATTAGGCCGCGGCAGGGCCCTTTCTAAATTCTTTTAATTAGACTCTTCACTAGTGAATGACCATACTGACAGCGAACGGCCTTACGGCAGGACCATGTCTGAAGTTCTCAATCAGTTCAGAACACCCCTACCTATTCAACAAAAAAGGATAATCCAGGCAACTCCAAGTAAATAAATGAGGAAGTGAATTAAGAAGCCTTTAAGGCTAGCGCTAACTTATATGAACTCCACACCGAAAAAAGAAGGCATTTATACAACCACAAAAAATCTAATCAAAAATGAAATTGCTCTCCTCCTGTACAGTAGAAGGTCTTTAACGGTGTGCAGCAATCTATGTAATATTCATAAATGTTCTCCTCCTTTATCCACCACCAACTGCAGTCTTCAGATACAGAGCTTCTGTGAGTCTTTCAAGTGAAATTTGGGAGCTGATGGTGATATGGCTGTCAGTGTTACCCATCCTATTATCTGTCCCCCTGACATTTTGGGGGGCAGGTGCTGGGGGGAGCACAAAGACCACAATACATTAAAGAAGAAAAAAACAATACAAAAGGACTTTCAAAAAAGGGCACTTTTTGTCTAGGTGGGCAAAGGGGCAAGTGCTTTAGCACCACCTCATCCCTATCTGTGCACACCCATTATCTGTCCCTAATAGACCTGCTGCATCTCTCTGCCTGGCGCTGCATCTCCATACTTCGGAATGAGTTTGGCTGACTAATACAGAACATTTCGCTTGCTTGCTTGATGTAGACTGGTAATTCCATTTTCCCCAACAGCTAAGTGTGTGTCTGTGTGTGTGTCTGTGTGTGTGTCTGTGTGTGCATGCTTGTGTGTGTGCGTGCCTGCGTGCATGCGTGCGTGCGTGTGTGTGTGTGTGTATATTAGAGACTTGCGCTCGGTCTGGAAAATTAGCTGTCTCCTATTTTGCATTTTAGCCTTCACTGAAGCACTGAGTTTGTGATGTCTGTCTACTGATGTACGTTGTGTGTGTGTGTGTGTCTGTGTGTGTGTGTGTGCGTGCGTACGTGTGTGTACGTGTTCGTGTGTGTGTGTGTGTGTGTGTGTGTGTGTGTGTGTGTGTGTGTGTGTGTGTGTGTGTGTGTGTGTGTGTGTGTGTGTGTGTGTGTGTGTGTGTGTGTGTGTGTGTGTGTGTGTGTGTGTACGTGTTCACGTGTTCACGTGTGTGTGTGTGTGTACGTGTTCACGTATGTGTTGACATTCACCTGACCCCAGATCTTTGAATCAGTATGCAGAAGCTCTACCTAAAAACCTACTCAACATGTCTTTTCAGTGTCTGTGAACCCAATGTGTCAATCATGCATTACACACTGACCAACCACTCTAACATTGGACATTTGCCTGGATTTTTTCCTATTTTCTTGACCACAAATGTCCAATTTTAGGGTGTACGTTGGTGCTGGAAGAATTTTAACGCCTGCTTTGAGAACAACAATAGTAATTGCTTCTTGGATTAGGATAGGGATTTGTTTTGGCAATGTGTGTGCGTGCATGTGTGCGTTTGGTGTGTGTGTGTGTGTTTGGTTGCACAGCTGATGTGTTGAGTAATTTAGCAGATTAGCATCTGGAGAAACTCTGAATATCACTCAGAGGAGCAATCTGCTGCTTTGGGTTTTCCAATGTCATTTGAAGGACACACACACACACACACACACACACACACACACACACACACACACACACACACACACACACACACACACACACACACACACACACACACACACACACATGCACACAGCTATGAAATTGATTTTTCAAATACAGAATTAACATGTGTTTAGTTTTTGTCTTAGAAAATGTGCATAAGTCTATTCATCTTTGCCGACTGTTATTTCTGTAAATTAAATATGGCAAACCTTGTTTGAAGTAATTTTTGTTCACTGTACGGTGGAAAGTGACCAAAGCCCTGAGTGACTAAATCCTAACTGTAGGCCTATCTGTCATAATATATAACACTCTTGTTATTATCAGTTGACAATAGCTTTAGTTTTTACAAAAGAATACTGGCCTTGAGCCTTTTGTATTTTCTGTTAGTAAATAAAAAACTTTTGAAGCCATAACTCTTGAGTAACTAATTTCAGCTTGTACTGTACCTGTATGAATATCCTGGCTTAGAAAAGGGATTACGCTGTCGTTATTATCGTCTGGAGAGAGTAAACTCTCTTCAGTCTTTGACAAAGAGAACCCGACATTTTGCTATTTTAGGAAATAAAAAAACACATAAATCTTCCACCATATCTATTCTTTTTAGGAAAGGTAACACGTCATTGTTAGTTTTTGGAAAGAGAAAAGTTTCATTCATTCGTGGCCGTGACAACCTTGAGCCTTTGTATTGTATTGTGTTATTTCTGCTAATAAAATTACAACAGACAAAGTCGTTTTGCCATAATTCTTGTTCGCCATAACCCTAACTCATAAATCTAGGTAATTCCTGTCAGAAGATTCTGTTTTTAGGAGACGGTAACACCCTGTCATTGTTATCAGCTGACTTAGTTTAGTTTTTGCCAAAGGAAACTTGACTTAAGCCATCTTGTCCCTTTAAGTATAAAAAAGAAAAAAACGAGTTTCACCATAACTCTTCAGTGTCTAAATCTGGATTATACCTGTCTGAAAAGTAAAAAGGTAAGAAATGAGGACTTGGTTGGTGTGAGAAGCGTAGTTCCTGGAGTGCTGGATTTATGGCCGCGTGGCGCGCGCTCCTATTTTTAGTGCGGTAATGGCCCTAATGGTGTTTTTAATGGCTTCCCGACAGTCACTCAGGAAGCTGCGGATGAATATTCTGCTTTACCTGTTCTGCATACGTTTCAACTTATTGTTATCTTCTTTTTTGGACTTTTATATGTGGTCCTTTATTTCTGTTTGTTATGATTATTTTTATTATTTTTATTTTTATTATTATTATTATTATTATTATTATTAGTAGTAGTAGTAGTAGTAGTAGTAGTAGTAGTAGTAGTAGTAGTAGCCAGGATAGCCGACAGGCGGGGACAAAGGGGTCACTTGTCCAAGGCCAGGGAGAGAGGGGGCCTCATTACATTTCATTGATTGGATTTGGGGCCCTTCCAGATGACTTTGTCCTTGGCCCAGCCAAAGCTGTCAGCGGCCCTGGAAGTGTCATTATCATTGTCATTTGGTGGTGCCCATTATATTGAATTGCATCTCTGTATGGAAAGCACTACAGTGAACAGCCTTGCCTTGCCTTAGAGACAAGACATGAAAATGCAATATTTCCTGAGGAGTGGCTAGAGATGTTCAGAAGGATTTGTTTTCAATCAAGTAGCCCCTTAATGCACGCCGTACCTCCAGTGGCACGCTGTAATAGCCATTGAAACGTTAAAGTGTACCTCCGGGATTTTGGACACCAGACCTCATTTCCGAGTCAGCCAGGGTGTAAACAATGTGTCCAGAACGTTTTTTTCACATTCCATGCAGTCCTTGTGAATTCTCATATCCATGTTGCTAAGCTAGCGCAAGTGAACGGATATGGTAGTAGCCTGCCCCCAAAAATAGTCTTATCCCGTTTAAACAACATTCAAAACAAAACCGTTATTATACCATACTGCAAGTGTAAATGTTTGTCTTAGTAGAATGAAGTTTGAAATTAAACCAACCTTGCACTGCGTGGATTTTGCCATGTTGAGAGACTATTTTCTCGGGGTCGGCGGAATTTTACTTTGCTCTCTTCAGTTGTGATGTAGCCCACCCACCCACTGCAGGGACCCGCAAGAGACATTGCAAATCAAGGCTAGTTCTACAACTGCTTTCGGATCGAATAGTGGATTAAAACCCAACGACATCGCACCATGGTACATCAGTGTGTATATAGGCTACCAACTGCAATAGGCTAATAAAGCCCACAGATGGGTATCGGCAAGTTTCCATTGGTTTCCGTGAAAGATGTTGAAAGAACCAAACTCCTGGCTGCAGGGCTACATCAACACACCGATGGAGACGCTCCGTAAGCTACCCCGGTGCTTTGCAGTGACCATTTCAGTCCCGACGACTTCACAAAGTCCTTCTCGAAGTCTAATACCTACACGGAAAAAAGTGTCCGCGGTGCCAACCGCATTCCCAGATCTACATTTTGTGGCGCGCACCAACAGTCTCCGAAGAACAGGTTTGCTATGCTTTCTGCTTCTATGATGGTAGCCCAGTGGTATAATGGCTTTGCCTACGTTAGCCAAAACTTGAGCTAGAAGTTACCCTTTTGGATTGGCATGTTGAAATGCTTTACTGTTATTTTGTGTAATTGCTGTGACAAATGGCATTAGACATGACTTGCCGTATTCCTATGGATTCATAAGTTACGCAACGCTATGTGATCTGGCTTGACATTGTGAAATATGTCACTCGTAGCTCTAGTTATTATTACATGGAATGTTTTTTTGAGACAAGATGGAATGAGAGGATGAAAGGGAGAAGAGTGTGCGTTCTGTTCGCCAACATGCTGTGTAGACACACGGGTCATCTAGTAACAACCAAACATTGTTATGGCATATGTTTCAATGTTACGAAAGGTTTACAAAGTCGGACAGAAAGCATTACTCTTGATGTTTGCGAGCGAGGTCAGGGAGAGGGGAAAACCGTTCAGTTTTACAAACTTCAAAGATGTTGGAGTTCGCTCTATGGAAAAGTTATGGATGTGTCAAACGAAGCTAGGATTTGTACTAGGAATATCACTCCGCGGCTGTCAAGCTTTCAAACCGGAACACAAATTGCTGATGGTGATCAAACATGATTGCAATGTTGGTTTAATTTCAAACTTCATTCTATCAAGACAATTATTTACACTTGCAGTCTGGCATAATAATGGGGTTGTTTTGAATGTTGTTGCAACCGGATAAGACTATTTTTGGGGGCAGGCTACTACCATATCCGTTCACTTGCGCTAGCTTAGCAACATGGATATGAGAATTCAAAAGGACTGCATGGAATGTGAAAAAAACGTTCTGGACACATTGTTTACACCCTGGCTGACTCGGAAATGAGGTCTGGTGTCCAAAATCCCGGAGGTACACTTAAACTACCATAGCACTACAATACTATGTTATAACACAGGGCCTTTAGTAATGCATTACGACTTGGTCATTGCCATTCTGATAACAGCAAATTTATAACGCCGTGTCTTAATGGGTTAATAATGTGTTTCTAGTTGTCTGTGTGTGCAGGTTGCGTACATTATCTGTCAGTGTTCTATGATCAAGTAGCTCTGTGTGTATGTGGAGGAAGTGTGCAGTGGGTATATGGCGTGACCATGCATCAGTGACTTTGCAGGGTTATCATGGTGTGTTTGGAATTCGCATTTTTGCAGCATCCGTGCATGGAATCTATGGTTGTTTATGGTCTCCATTCCTCTTTTGAAAACCTGCACCCAACCATACAAATAACCTCCACTATCATGTGTGTGTGTGTGTGTGTGTGTGTGTGTGTGTGTGTGTGTGTGTGTGTGTGTGTGTGTGTGTGTGTGTGTGTGTGTGTGTGTGTGTGTGTGTGTGTGAACCACGGACAATTCCGTGCGGTTGCCGCATGCCATTGTGCTGCAATACACACAGATTCTGTAAATTGCACAACTATACTTGACTCAAAGTGCTTTCAAATACACATGTCAACACACACACACACACACACACACACACACACACACACACACACACACACACACACACACACACACACACACACACACACTATGACATACTGTAAATACATGTTATTGTTATATCTAGCATGCAAGAGGTTTGCGTCAGTGTTGATGGTGTGGGCGTTACATTCACAACTTTCATTCACAACTGCATCTTACAGACCCAGCATCCGTGAATGTGTGGGAGTGTTTTCAACCAGCTCTGTGTGGCAGATTGTGCGTGTGTGTGTGTGTGTGTGTGCGTGCGCGCGTGCGTGTGTGCGTACATGTGTGTGTGTGGGCGGGTGTCTGTGCAGGCGTGCGTGCGTGTATGTGGCGTGACCATGCACCATTGACTTTGCAGGGCTATCAGGGTGTGTTTAGAATTCACATTTTGCCAGACAGCTCTGTTTAAACGTAGCGAAGGAAATGCCCCAGTGAACATTAACACCAGGAAGGATAAGGATTACGGATTGGAAAGCACTTTGAGTTCATCATCTGGTGTGTGACGTTAGAATCTAAATATCGTGCCCCTTGGAACACCTTCTCGAGCAGTAGGGGGAAAGATGTCCTTGTGTTTTTGCCTCCCTCTCTCTCTCTCTCTCTCTCTCACACACACACTCACACGCACACGCACACGCACACGCACACACACGAGAGAGAGAGAGAGAGAGGGTGAAGAGTGAGAACGTGTTGATGCAGTGATATTAGTCAGTGTGTGTATCTCTCTCTCTCGTGTGTGTGTGTGTGTGTGTGTGTGTGTCTGTCTGTCTGTCTGTCTGTCTGTCTGTCTGTCTGTCTGTCTGTCTGTCTGTCTGCGTGCGTGCGTGCGTGTGAGGAAGTGAGGAAGAGAGAAAGAGCGAGAGTGAAGAGTGAGGGCATGTTGATGCGGTGAGATGAGTCAGATAGTGCTTCCCTGATGGCTGCTGTATGGCTGCAGGTGCTACATGTACAGTAGGCTAAGTGAATAGATGGCAGAAGGCGCCACGTGAAGAGCCGCTACAACAGCCATCAATGAATGAAGCCTATGAAAAGCTCTCTGTGTAGACCCTCTGACTGAGTGCAAACTGTATTAACGTCATTCACAGAACAAATGAACAAAGTGCATTATATGTGAACCTCATTCAGACAAAGCAATGCAGGGAATCTATGTGTATGGTTGTTAAACGTTTTGTCATGCCATTTGACATTGAGCCAAAGCTGCACTGCGGGTAGGTGTGGGTGGGTTGAATAAGTTCACATCAGTGTTGGTGGAGTTTTTTCATTCACATCTTCGCATCATAGCTTCCGCATCCGGGAAACCTGTCCATGGCCACATATGCAGTATTCACTGTTGCTCAAAAACATCACAGTAAAATAGAGAAACAGGATACAGGACCTTGGTGTCACTGAATTTATTCTCAGTTTTTCAATGACTTTGCTAGTCCTGTACCCAATCCTTCTGAGACGACTGTACGTTTTCTTTTTCTTTGTTATACTTTTCATTTTTACTGTCTGTTGGCCAAGCCTGTTTTTCATCGGACCTGCACCATACGTGCATAGTTAGACCACTCCAGCATCACCGCACCAGCCATATTGTTTCTGCATCACCATAACTCACTTTTATTCTCTTTTTTTCTCTCCGCGTAAAATGCTCCACGCCAATGTAGGCCTTTAATGAGACGGTCTGGTCTCAGCACTTTTTTGTAGCGCCGTGGGGATTATATATAAAAAAAGAGGATAATGGAACAGTCGCCAGGGAAGTGTTCCATCAGCAGTTTGGATGAGCAGAGCCTATTGTAGTGCTTAAGGCCGAAATAGAACATGTCCCATCAAGAGAGAACATATTTTTTTCTTTTTCATTTCCAGAGGTACAGTAAGGGCATGTTGATTTCTTTTTTTTCTCGACTGATAGCAAATTTTGCTTTTTAGTGCCTACATTAATTGACTTTCATTTTTTCAGAATTGTTATGGTTTCTGTGCACACACACACACACACACACACACACACACACACACACACACACACACACACACACACACACACACACACACACACACACACACACACACACACACACACACACACACACACACGCACACTTTTTTTCTTGCAGTATAGTCCTGCTCCCTAAAAAGCTTGACATTGGGACCATTCCATTTTTAAGTGGGAGTAGTGATCCGTGGTGTATATACGCCTCACCGGATTAGTGTTAATGGAAAGAGGTGTCAAGTGTACCCAGTTCAGAAAGTGAAAACCTTTTTACCTCTAACGCGGCTGGCCCCGCGCTCGCTCTCTGACCTATACCTGTCGACGGGAGCGCTAATTATGACGAGCTGATTTCAGAGCCAGTTGGACCAACTTTGTGACATGGTTTGTACTTTCTGACACCGTGATTGACACCTCTGTCTGGTGAAAAGCTCAAACCCGGGCCATGACTCACAGGTTATTTAATTGATGCGCATGATTCACTGGAGTGACTCATAAATCACTCTCGGTCGCCTGCCAAATCCCTACAGGAGCTACCTGCAAAACTCTTGGTATAGATTTTAGGACATTTCTCATGACCAGTAAAACTGAGTAAAGCAAGCAATGGTCTCGATTGCTGATTTTTTTAATGTCTTATCTGTCTTTTTACACACTCAACCACCCTACTTTGGCTTTTTTTTTCCTTTCGAGATATTTAATTCATCTAGGCCTTGTACGCTTTAGCCCTTGGGAATAGATCATCTCTCACCACGTGTTATGAGTGTGGGAAATCTCAATGGACATACTTCACATGTGATTCCTGATGAATGTGTTGTGGATTTAAAAATCTTCAAAGTCTTGCTCACATCCTGCCAATCAAGGCTTATCAGAAATGATGTACATAAAATTATATAAATATTATATGAATGAAATGCAGCTGCGTCGAGCTGGATCCTTACCATGGAGGTTTAACGCATTGCACATGGGAAGGATGTAGAGAATGTTTCATAGAAGAAACTAGAATTTTGAGATCCAGTCAGATTATACTTGCAAAATTATGTTTCTGTATGTATTTGCAAGCTTGACAGACACTTAGGAACTGTCTTCTATGTCATACTGTTAAATAATGTGTGTTACTTCAATAATGAAGTAATGATGAAATGGCCAAAGCATTGATTCTTACAGGTACGGTATGTTAGGTCTTCAAAGCTTTTGCCCCCAAAAGTCAATCAGTTCATATACGTTTATAGGGTATTAGCACACAAGATTTGGAGAAAATCTGTACTCCTTTTCAAAATGTATTGCACAGACAGCCAAACATCTGAGTGACAGATGCATGACTTGAGGACAAGAAAGTATTATGCCTCTGCTGAAGCCTTAAAGGAACATTGTGGTGTACTGTAGAGTAGCGTAAGACATGTGAGATATTGCAACAATCCAGATGAACCATCTACACCAGCAGAGGTGGAAAGTAACTAATTACTTTACTCGCGCTACTGTAATTGAGTAGCTTTTTTGTGTGCTTGTACTTTTTAAACTACTTTTTAAAATGTGTAATTTTACTTTTACTTGAGTACATTTTCTTTCGAGTAATGTACTTCGGTACATTTTACAGCACAAGCGTTACTGAGTATAAAAAAAAACAAAAAAAACTGTAGAATTCTAGCCTAGTTCATAAAGAGTTGGCGCGTGCGACCTCTCACTCAAACGATGATGGCTGACGATGGAGATTCACTTAACTCACAGGAGATCAACATTAGCTGTTCTTCGTCTAACCCAGTGCACCCCTTGCACATCTAGAGGCAGAAGACGCTGATTGTTAAAACGTAACTTTTTACTTTAACTCACAGTACATTTTAAATTATTTACTTTTTACTTGAGTAGATTTTTTGACTAGTAAATTTACTCGTACTTGAGCACATTTTCAACAGAGTAACAGTACTTGTACTTGAGTACAATATTTTAGTACTCTTTCCACCTCTGTACACCAGGTACTGTAGTGCCAGGTGATGTGTTGCTCCTCCTACACGTTGAGTTAGACCCAGAGACTGTTATTCAATTACAGCATACACACAACCCATACTAGCCCATCGCCAAGAACCTTCTCTCTCTCGCTTTCTCTCTCGCTCTCTATTTCCACAACCTCCACCTGTGCTACATTGTATTGTTAGTGGCCATGTTGTCATTTACAAAAAAATATGCAGCTAGACTACTTAGTTGGTTTTGGGGGTGTCCGTAAGGGCCCTGTTGTAGACTTCATAAATAATCAGCAGCAGCTCTTAATGGTCCCTGCGACCGTCATCAGAGATTTAGCTCTCAGCTCTTATCCCTATGGGGGCTAATTAACGGCCCACTAAACGAGACTTGTTGTCCTCGGATGACACTGCAGCCTTCAAGATACCTTCCCCAGTCACACACTGGTCCAAAATGTTCACTAGGTTCACTATTGAGCACTACACAGGGTGAGTTACATTGTTTTACTTCCCCCCATTAGTGCCACCACATAGCATGGACTCTACTACAGTCACTCTCTGCTGAGCCTGGTCTCGCAGACATTCTGCAAAATAATAAACACAACATCAGTGCTGGCATCACAAAATCGGCATAAATAATGACAGATAATGAGAGATCTGTGCATCCCTACTAGTTTCTAGTTTCAGTAACATGGCTTGAGAGCCTTCACAGAACAACTCAAGCTGAATTTGTATGGTACACTGCAACGTTCAAGATCCCGGCCCTATTGTGTTCTATTCTAGTAAGACAGGATATATCCTATTGGCCAAAGGACTGCTATCAGTTTCTTTGTATAGCTGGTTTCAATTGGTATTCTCCAGAGCAAGGGACAGATGGTTGGGATTTGGTACTGAGAATGCAAAAATAAGGGGGACATTTGTTATTGCCAAACATGAGACAGTCACAAAACTATCGTATTTTTTTCTTATCTTGTATATGCCATCCTCATATTAATATCCAATCATTTTCAACTCATAAAAAACTAAAATCCCAGACTCCACACATACCTTCTCTATCTATCTGTCTGCTTGTTTCTCTCTCTCTCTCTCTCTCTCTCTCTCTCTCTCTCTCTCTCTCTCTCTCTCTCTCTCTCTCTCTCTCTCTCTCTCTCTCTCTCTCTCTCTCTCTCTGTCTCTCTCTCTCTCTGTCTCTCTCTGCACACCTGCAGCATATTGTAGGCTATGTGCATTACCCATCAGATGCGTGTGTGTGTGCGGCTGTGTGCTTGTGCTCATACTACATGGGCCTGCCATCAGCAGCACTCCAGCTGGGTGCTAAATACTCCGCAGAGCCGCGCAAAGCACTGAAGTACAGGTATGACGAATAGCAGGAGGAGGGAGGAGGAAGAGGAGGAAGTGGAGGAGGAGGATGTGGAGGAGAAAGGGGAGGAAGATGAGGAGGAGGAGGAGGAGGAGGAGGAGGAGAGCTCAGAAACTCCTCATAGCTATTCATCAGCAGCTTCCGCCACTGATAGTGAATGTACTGTGACTGACCTTGGGCTGTGGTGTACCTGCATTGCAAAGACACACATGACTTGTATCCTGTATCCTGTTTGTCAATGCTGGCCTCTCGAAAAAATAAGTAGAGCTGCTTTGTTCAAGAGTGGATGAAGAGGGACACATAGGAGGCGAAGAGAGCGAAGCGAAGAGAGGCGAAATCCAACCGTCATTAGGTCGTCGTGGCGAATCAAATGAAATGGAACAGTTATGTTGTTGATTTGATTGGGCCACGGCAGGCGAATTCGCTCCTCATTTGCATAACAGTAAACTTTCTTTAATAATTTCGCTTCGCTTCGCTCCTGTTCGCTTGCTTTCGCTTGCCTTCGCCTTTCTCATAGGAATGAATGGCAAAGTTAGCAAATTCGCGTGTATGTGTCCCTATCGTAACCCTAAATGCCAGAGGTTTCTCTTAGCAGGATAAAAAGGACACAGCAATCCATACATTCAGTACATCAAAGTATACTTAGCTGATGCTTTTATCGAATGCATTGCTCACATATTGGTCCACCACTTCATTCTAGCTCCATTACCTGCGCTGCCTATTTGTAATGATCGTCCTGCATTGATGACGTCATTTGGTTTGGTTTGGTTTGTTTATGGATATAGGAAGGCAGAAGGTATCCGAGGGATAACATGTAAAAGCAACACTTATTTCCAATATGGTCCCTGATGGAAAAGGAGAAGACATAACAAGAGAGAGGGCCCCCATGCCCTCTTGACATTCCCTGTGTACACCTTGATGTGTCTGTGATGCTGTCATGGTCAGAGAGAGTAGAGAGATGTATACTTAAAGAATCTCTGCCATGGTTTTAAAGGGACACTGTGCAAGATTTTTAGTTGTTTATTTCCAGAATTCATGCTACCCATTCACTAATGTTACCTTTTTCATGAATACTTACCACCACCATCAAGTTCTAAGCATACATTATGATTGGAAAAATTGCACTTCCCATACATGAAAAGAGAGATCTTCTCCATGGTCCGCCACTTTGAATTTCCAGAAATAGCCATTTTTAGCTGCAAAAAGGATTGTAGGCCATACTAGAAAATATTAGTTTATTACTTAGTAAACTTTCATGAAAAGATCAAATTTGGCACTAGGCAGCCAGTTTCAATGACCGTAGTTGCAGTACCTTTTTTTGACTTTGATTTCCTGCACAGTGTACCTTTCAATATTCAAGAATCATTCTTTACTTAGTAGTACATTCAGTGTCCACTCTATGGCGCTTTTTAGCATCCTTCACACAATAAACACTGAAGATAGCACTTTTACTTTGTGTGCGGCTGAGTACCTTCAACTTTCTGGGGAATGACGTGAGGATCTCTGGCCAGATCCTTACACATTGCTAAACTCTCCTGGACATTGCCTTGTATCCCTCCTATACCAGTGTGTTTTTGCCACCTCCTCTACCTGTGTGAATGACAGCATCACAGGATTGCTAATTGTCTGATTGGAGCTAAATAAGTACACCTGCACCTAGGGATATAAAAGGGCCAGAGGATTTTCATATTCTCAAGAGGTGATAGATTATAGATGATTAGAGAAGATTATATAGAGATATCACACTGTGTTGCTATGGGTGCCAAACGTGAACAGGTTCCGGTCTGCATAAAGGGGTGTTTGGTGTCCGCTTGACCTGACATAAAAAGTTGTTTTTCCCCAGTATTCAACCAGTAGGCCTACAAGTTACAGCATTAGGCTTTGCTTGATCATACATTAAAGTATGCCTAGACCCCCAACAACCACGGAAAGTTAAAATGACAGATTACTTGTATAAAATTCATGTCTCATTCATTTCAATGAAACAGGGGATTACCCCCAGCCCAGTGGATTACCCCCCACTTGCAAAAATAGAACCCGGAAACAATGGGCCATTGGCACCTCTCTCTTTTCCTCTCCTCTCTCTCTTCCACTATTCTCTCTGCATTCGCTCTCTCCAGACACTTGGCAGAACTTCCCCTCGCACCCCTGTGATGCTGGCGCTAGGTCGCCTTGTTTTTGAACTTTGCCCGTTGGCTTTTGAAATTTTGCCTTCTGACCCTGAGCTTTGAGGCTCTTGAATCCTTTGTTAACCCCCCTTGACTTCTTGTTAACAAATTGCTTCCGTGAGCCTTTCTTTTTGCGTCTGCCCCCATTCTGTTACCACACTGGTAGCAGCCATTGAAAGACAAGACAAAGAGAATGGAGCAAACACTGTCACACAAACATTGACATCAAAGCCTCAGTACACATAAATACAGTCGATTCTTAACAAATTGCAAACTCTGCAAGATTTAAAAGAAACCATTTGCAAAAGATTTTTGGAATGAACAATGTCTGCACCTCTCCAAACCATTCATCTCCTCGCTATCCAATGCCTTGGTACGCACTCTCTGCATTTGGATGCACAGGTTACAGGCCATTGGAAATATGCAAACCATTAATTCATTACAAATTTGTTTTTTTTCCCGTTCTAAAACTTGTATATCATCAGATTGGCACGAGAGACGCTTGAGGGTATAACAGGTTCCACGGCATTACCATTTAAAGAGGTTTTTCGGCAACAGTGACAAGGATTTTGAACAGCCTCTGCTCCACTCAAAATAATTAGGAACTGAATAATGGGCCTGTCCTGCTCTGCTCATTGCACTGCAA
The DNA here is from genome assembly GCF_034702125.1 of Engraulis encrasicolus. NCBI lineage: Eukaryota > Metazoa > Chordata > Actinopteri > Clupeiformes > Engraulidae > Engraulis > Engraulis encrasicolus. Next base: position 28,795,491 of record NC_085870.1, read on the forward strand.
CCGGCCAAGGAACACAGTGTCAGAAAAACAAGGGTTTTAGTTTCCTAGCTATTGATATGTCTCTTGTCGAGATTTTTAAAAAAAAATTCACAAGCTCAAAACATTTCAGATGTCTTTACTTAATGCGTTAGGGAGAGAAAGCCCCACAACTATAAAAGGACAGTTCAGAATCAACTTGCATTTATTTAAAAAATATGTGAGAAATATTAAAACAACACACGGGTAGTTTATTTTATGCTCATTCAGCTAATATTCAAGTAACGATCAGCATTTTTCAAAACAAAACAAGAAATGAACTCAACTGAACATGAAGTCAAACATTTACAAAAAAAATCTCAATACCTTAGTGTTTCATTTGAAATTGGCTCAGAGCAGCACTTTTTGACAGGGTAATTTCCCTCTCAGTGAAATATTCATGTAAGGTTAAGTGACTTTTTCATGAGCCCGTTTTCACACAGACCCATGTGTGTGCCATGTCATCAACTGAACATGTGCACAGATGGCTGCTGCGCTGCTAGCGCTATATAATTTCCCTTCTGTTCAGTAAGGCTGCCACAGCACTCTTCTCTCATCTCATCTCTCTCTCTTTCTCTCTCTCTCTCTCTCTCTTTCTCTCCGCACACCTGCAGCATATTGTAGGCTATGCGCATTACCCATCAGATGGTATGTCAATTAACTGAGCCAACATGGTAATGTGTGCATGGCCTCTGATTGTGGGCTGCAGCCGTTAACTGACACAGTATTTGTCCCGAACAGTCGAGGTTCAGTTGTATAAATCATTTTATTTTGCATATTCATTAATAACAAGGCAGGTTGTGGTTGCACGTGGCCACGGCCATGTTCACAGCAGATAAGTGTATTACTGATTACTAATGGAAACTAATGGGTCTCCGGCATTATTGCTCTTAACAGATGTGTGGCCACTTCATTGTGTACTTTTGGAGTTAACCCCCATGCAGGGTCTTGGTTACTTATTGAAAGGCCACGTGCCCTTTCCACAACATCAACCTCCAGAACGGCCCTTAAACAGTGGCTGAAAACAAACCAGAGCTGCTCCCATTAATTACCGTAATAGTATGAACATTGTTTTACTTGTAGTTGATGTTTGTGATATTTGTTGATATCTGTCATGCTGTATTGTTTGTTTTATTGATAGGCCTATTTGTTTTATTATGCCCAGCATAGGACAACGGATTAAATTTAGCAGCTATGCTAACTCTGGCCTATTTATATTGATGTTTTTTAGCTTGTGTATTGATGTAGGCCTATGTGCTTTTTCCTCATCAAATGAATGAAAAAAGTCTTCCCCTTAAAGGAGTCATGACTTTCAGACCCATATGGACAGTCAGTCATCAATCTAGAGAGGGCCTGTGTAGTCAAACGTTGCATTACAATAAATCGTTTCTTGTGAAATGCATGGACAGTGTTCAGGTGTTCCACATTTTCCGCAGGTGTTCGACATCCCGGTATTCTCCTCTCAGTCATCTCACGTATGGTATAACGTATGGAGCTGAGAAAAGAGGTGTATTTTCATCATGTGTACTGTTATATTTGTAAGAAATAATGTGTTTTTTTGTGTATTTATATTGGTTTCTTACACTGTGACTGTGAAAACCTTGCAAATAATCTTGTACAGTGCATCCTTTTCGCAAGGTTAATATGGCATTGTGCACATAACAGTCTAGTCCCCAGTTTTCAGCCGATAATCGCCTGCAGCCTGAGTCTAGCTTTAGAGTTCAAAGTTCAGCTTCAAGATTATATCTTTGATTTTCTGCAGAGATGATGGAAAGGGAATCTAGAGAAGCTTTTGTTTTCAGTAGCGAGTGCTACTGCCCCTCTCTTCGGTTCTTAATGATAGTTATTACTTCCATGCTTATTTCAACATGGCTTGGTCTCCACCATCATGTCATGCTTTCATATTGAGTTTTTTCTGGGCACTTATCCTCAGTATGAGCGATGAATCATTGCTGTTGGCCAAACCAGCCCCTCAACCACAGAGAGCTGATCAATAGTGTGTGTGTGTGTGTGTGTGTGTGTGTGTGTGTGTGTGTGTGTGTGTGTGTGTGTGTGTGTGTGTGTGTGTGTGTGTGTGTGTGTGTGTGTGTGTGTGTGTGTGTGTGTGTGTGTGTGTGTGCCTGTGTGTGTCTGTGTCTGTGTCTCTCTATGTGTGTGTGTGTGTTTTTTTAATGTGTGTGTGTGCGTGTCTGAGTGTGTGCGTGTCTGAGTGTGTGTGTGTGTGTGTGTGTGTGTGTGTGTGTGTGTGTGTGTGTGTGTGTGTGTGTGTGTGTGTGTGTGTGTGTGTGTGTGTGTGTGTGTGTGTGTGTGTGTGTGCACCTGTCTGTGTCTCTCTGTCTGTGTGTGTGAGTTGTGTGTGCATGCATGTGTGTGAGTGTGTAGATGTGTGTGAGTGTGTTGATGTTCCTGGTGAGAGAACATGAAGACCCCATGCAGGAAGACAGCACGTAATGATACACGGACACAATGACAAGTAGCAGCCGGCTCAAGGCGACAGAGAAAAGAGCAAACAAATATCCACCACCATAGACAGATAAGCAAAAACAAATATGCACTGCCATAGATAGATAGATAATACAGTTAATTAATGCCCACTGCCAAATGTACTGTAGATAGATAAGCCAGCTAATAAAAACTACCTGATGACTGATGATAATTATTTTCAAATGACCCAAACACACACACACACATAAATACACACGTGTTGCACACACGTTTGCATATTTGCAGTACCTCCGCCAAGGAGGTTATGTTTCACGTTGTCGTTATGTCGCGTTGGTCTGTCTGCCAGTCTATTTGTTTGTCTGTCAGCAGGATAGCTCAAAAAGTTATGGACGGATTTTGATAACATTTTGTGGAGTTGTTGGAAAAGACAAAAGGAACAAGTGATTACATTTTGGTGGTGATCCAGATCACAATCGGGATCCATGATTTTTTTTCAAAGATTCTTCACCACTGCGGGATAGGGCGAATTTTGACAGTCCAGTTTCTAAATCCTCAAAAACCAGGCAGAAATACTTTTTAAAAAAACAGGTGGATGTCTGCGCTCTCTGAGTGCATTTCTATTTATATTGTTATTCATATATATTATATTTATTTATATTATATATTATATTACATTACATTACATTACATTACGTTACGATACGTTACGTTACGATATGTTATGTTATGTTATGTTATGTTATGTTATGTTATGTTACATTACATTACTTTACATTATATTGTTTTTTCAACTAATATGCATTGTTCTTTCTTTTTAAACAACAAAATACTAACACAATATTATACTGTAGTGTGTCTTGTATCTTGTGTCTAGATTGTGGTCTTTGTTGTCATGGTTTGTGTTTTGCCTCCAATCTGTCTCCATCTATTGTACACTTGGGAATCAGCGGGGTGTATCGCACCATGGGGAGAGATAAGAAAATGTGAGTGCCTCGCGATAAAATGTGGCACGCACAACATAAATCCCTTTTCTGCTTTCTTTATTTCATCCCTCAGGAGACATAGAGCAAAGGTGAGGCTTACTTCTCTCTGGAGACCCACGGATTGGTGACACAAAAGTGTGGCCCATGCAAAAGGCTCTTTACTGTAGAAGAGAGTAGAGTAGAGTATCATTTATTAATCCCAAGGGAAATGAAAGTGTCCAGTAGCATACATACATACATACATACAGAATACACAAGATATTAAACATATAATTTCACATACCTATTTACCATAAGGCACACACACCCACGCACGCAGGCACGCAGGCACGCAGGCACGCAGGCACGCAGGCAGGCACCCACGCAGGCAGGCAGGCAGGCACCCACGCAGGCAGGCAGGCAGGCAGGCAGGCATGCACGCACACACGCACACACACACATTCCTGATTGTTGTTGTTGACAGACCATCATCTCTATGGCAAGCATAGAGTTATGACAAGCCATGGGTGGGCGTAAAAGTTCAAAGTGGGAATATTTGACACGGAGGTGGAAAACACTGCAGACCTAATGAATTCCTTCCGAGTCCCTCACGAGCGCTAACGCATGCACATTCACCCCTCCACATGGACCCCCTGTTTACATCAGGGTGATGCAGGACTGGAAGGGCATCAGAACTTGACATGCATGCACGAGAGAGAGAGAGAGAGAGAGAGAGAGAGAGAGAGAGAGAGAGAGAGAGAGAGAGAGAGAGTCTGTGTCTGTGTCTGTGTCTGTGTCTGTGTCTGTGTCTGTGTCTGTGTGTCTGCGTGTCTGTGCAGGGAAGCCAACATGGGGGATAAAGGGGTCAGTTGTCTCGGGCCCAGGGAGAGTGTGTGTTTGGGGAGGGGGGCAAAATTGTGTCCTCATTTCATAGTATGCATGGGAGACGGACCATTCAGATGACTTCGTCCTGGGCCTGGCCAAAGCTGAGAGTGACACTGCTGGGAAGGGAATCGTAATTTAGCATGTACGCCCGAGAGTGCGGCTGCATAGCTGTCAGTCACACCTATCGTGCAAGCATAGTGCTAAATGACTTGGCTTTGCTTTGTTGCTCCAGGAAACTCTCACTTAAGCTGCCTACGTACATCTGTCTCACGTGTGTGTGTGTGTGTGTGTGTGTGTGTGTGTGTGTGTGTGTGTGTGTGTGTGTGTGTGTGTGTGTGTGTGTGTGTGTGTGTGTGTGTGTGTGTGTGTGTGTGTGTGTGTGTGTGTGTTTTGGGGGGGAGTCTTATCTAAATTGTACTCGTTCCAGGAAACATTCAAAACAGTGCTAAAAGAACTGACCAGCCAACCATTGTTTAATGTGTAGTGAACCATTAACCAATATGACACGATAAAGCCCATTACAAAACCATTACAAAACCATTTCAGAGTAACATAATGATCCAACACATAACTTTCACTCTCTTCATGAAACCTGATCAAAGAAGAGGACTCCTCGTTGTGTGCAGTACTTAATGGCCTGTCAGACATTTTTGTCTTAACCTTCTTCAGACTGAAACATCTGATGGGCAATGAGCACGATGAGGATGTGTGCTGTCCTGTTGTCTTTATTTCGTACTTGTATTAAAAGAATGAACATCCAGTTGATTTTTTTTATTCTGGTTTGAGTTGAGCACGTTATAAACTTAGTTTGATTCAAACCTGAATGGGGCATTTCTTAATGTACCACACTGAAAACAATCCAAGACCAGCCCTGCTGTGGCCAACTGATAGGGCACTCGCCTGCAATGCGGCTGACCCGGGTTCGATCCCCAGCGCGGGTCCTTTGCCGACCCCTCCCCGTCTCTCTCCCAATTTGCTTCCTGTCCACCTCTAACACTGTCCTATCATGTAAGGTCGAAAAAGACAAAAGAAAATCTTTTTTTTTAAAGAAAAAAAGCCAAGACCAAAAAAAACAGTGGGGGACGGAAACAGACAGTCACTCAAAAAGGTGCCACGGTCGTACAGGACATTTCCCTATACAAGTGGACAGGTCATTGGGGAATGGGGGAAAGTAAAATGGAATCTTTCAGCAAATCAGCAGGTAAAAGCTCTGAGATGGGTTTCTCAGACGAGAATCAGCGGGCTCTCTCAGCAAAATTGGTTGTTAGGCCGAAAGCAATTTTCAGTGTGTAAATTTATAATGGTGCCTGAAAAGGAGCTATTATCCCAATATAAATGCAAATTCTGCAATACAATGTGCCAAAATGTAACCAAGAGCGTAATTTCGTATACGTATCTCTCACTATGCTTTTCCGCCAATGTTTTCACTCAAATGCCTTTGCAAATGGTCCTATAGATCAAAAGAGATATCTAATGTGCATGATTGTAGAGGATTTCTGGTAGCAAATGTTAGTGTGTTCGTTATATTCCCCTGGGTTCATTAAAACAAAATAAAAGTTGACTGAATGACATTCATATTCAAAAACAAAAGTCCAAAGTCACGCTGCTATTTTCCCAACAAAGCCACCATTTTCTTCATAGCTTTATTACCCCTTGATACATTATGGGCTGCTCAAGAGTCTAGACTGAGGACACCAAGAGACATCATCATTTATTCAAAGGCCTGTCTGTGAGCATTGCATTGGCTTGGGGCAAACATATATCTTGCGCCCTATGTCACACCCTTCTCCCACATACCTCAGGCAGGACACAACTAGCACCTTATCCATTACACCCATGACATCCAGCG
>NC_085870.1:28804146-28849146 GCF_034702125.1 Engraulis encrasicolus
AAGCCCCCCTGGGGGGGCGCGGAGGAATCTCAGGGGGTTCGTGTGACATCTAATTTTGGGTTTTCCCCCCCAAGGAAATGATTTCCTGTTTCGCCAATAAGTCAATAAGTTTAAAGCCCTCACCAACATTATATGATTAATTGTCATGAATTTGAATAGCATAGGAAATGAACACACATCTGCATTCGACTGCAGTCCCTCCCTATTAAAATATCACCAGTCACCTTTCCTTTGATTCTGCGCCCCGATCGCAAAATCAGTCTGCGTGAATAGGCTACTGCTTGGGGGGGCTCGGAAGCACCCAGACCCTCTGAAGGGGGAAATGATGGAAAAAGTTTGAGAACCACTGGCGTAGTTAATGCACTTTGCCTTTGTAGGGCTGTATTGCTCATGGGACAAATAAATACAATGAAATGTTACCACTTCAATTTTGCGCCAGCTAGTGCTGTAGTACAGTTCCCTCTGTCTCCGGAGTTGCTATATTACATATCATTATTCACTAGCTGATGAATAATTCAGAGAGGCTGTGCAGCGCACAGAGTAGGACCATGGGATATGATGGGGGTCATTCAATTGTGCTCGACAATGGATGTAACTGCCTCGTTTTTGTCTGTCTGTCGTTGCATGGGGAAAAGTTTTGAATATGCAGAACAAAGTGCAGCATGTGTAGGCAGATCGCTATTGTCAGTTGCAAATCAATTTGCTCTCATACAGTACTACTGCCTACTGAACAAAACAAAAAAGACAAAAAAACAACAAAAAACATTATCTTACACTCAGAATATGTTTTGTATTATTCATACAAAGCAAGCTTGTCTACAAAGGGTAGTTATATTCAAACAATGAGTGTTTTTTTTAAAGAATAATGCTGCACCCATCATTATAATAATAATATACTTCCCCCCTACCCATGCAAGGCTTGGTTTTAAAAGATAAATAACTCAGAATCAGGGCCTGTGGTATATTAAAAACTGAAAGCATCTACATAGGCCTACTTGAAAACCTTTATCTGTTGCTTATAATCACAGCGACTCTCTCAAATGAAAATCTGTGAGACATGTAGGCCTATTTGAAAAACAGCCTACAGTCAATAGCACTGACACTAAACTTCAGAAAAAGTGAGAGTTGTATGCTTTGACCGGGGGCAGAACATCAAATGTGTAGCCTGGATAGAACCCTGCACTCAACACAAGAACTACTACTACTGTCTACTGTAACTACTGTCTTCAACCTTTAACCCATTTCAGCCTAAAAAACATATGCTGAATGCCTAAGCCATTGTTAGGAAAAGGTGCTCATAGCACATAAATACATGAAATAAGTTGCATTTAAAAGCTAGGACCCTCATTTTGCATTCGAATGTGTTCTTTCAGATCTAACATACCCACATTTTAAATAAAATAAAAAACAACCCCTCAAATCTCAATAGCCAGAATGCTGCGTATACAGTAGGCCTATGTCGCTCCAGGCACCAAAGGTCAAATGACGTATACGCAGCATCAGGCTAAAATGGGTTACAATTTAACCGTTAAATAATGTTCCTATGGGAGGTGCGGTGGTGTGCTGCATTATGCTGCTCTACAAAGGTTAAGTGCACTAACTTACATCAAAACTGAGAAAAAAGGCTGTCAAAGCCTTGGTATTAGGTTGGATATGTATGTCTATGAATTGTAATGTGTCTAAAACAGGACACCTTTGAACCAAGAGGCTTTTGGCACAAGATAAAGGAGGTGTTTTTCATTTTAATTCTAAACTCAATTTTGACAAAATGTGTCATTGCTGCAAAAAAGTTACTGCACAATGCATTGTGGGTCAGTTGTAATGCACCCAATCCTTATTTATATGGGCAGTTGTCCAAGGTAAACCGAGTTGAGGTTTGGTCTGGGTTATATCCTGGATCATGGATCCTCTTCTCCATTGGTCTCTCTTTCGCCCACTCATCTCCTGTACCACTCCGCACTGCCCTGTCAATAAAGGGTCAAAACCTTGTTGGTGGGCTCCAATAGCAGTGGCCTCACGAAAGTAGATTGGTGCAGTACGCACGCAGGCATGCAGGCACGCACGCATGCACGCACACACGCAGGCACGCACACACATACACACAGACACACTCACACACATACACACACTGTGAATCACTTAGGCTACTATTGAAAAGCATATTATCTGTTTATGAAAATCCTAGTGGTGGAGGCATGCCTCTTGACTACACATGTCTAAGCCCAACACCACGCATGTCCATTAGTAGAGCGGCTTCAGCTCTCTTAAATCAGGGAAAGTGTCCTTCTGCATGTGTGTGTGTGTCCTTCTTGTGCGATATATGGCTCTTGGTATGTAATATGTGTGTGCGTGCGTGCGTGCGTGTGTATGTGCATGTGTGTGCGTGTGTATGTGAATGTCTGTGTGTACGCGTGTGCATGCGTGTGCATGCGTGTGTGCGTGCGTCTGTGTGTGTGTGTGTGTGTGTGTGTGTGTGTGTGTGTGTGTGTGTGTGTGTGTGTGTGTGTGTGTGTGTGTGTGTGTGTGCATATGTGTGTGCATATGTGCATGCATGTGTGTGAGTCAGTGAGTGTGTGTGTGTGTATTTGAAGGGTACAAAGCCAGTGTAGCTGATGTTGCTGATGTGGGGGTGCACTCTACTCTACTCTATAACAAAAGTTCCCAGGGCTGTCTGTCTCTGCAGTCCTGAGAGAGAGAGAGAGAGAGAGAGAGAGAGAGAGAGAGAGAGAGAGAGAGAGAGAGAGAGAGAGAGAGAGAGAGAGAGTGCATGGAAGGTCAGCCTGTTTCTGCTGTTACTGCCTGCCAAGGTGCATGAATGTTTGTGGCCCGTTATCAGTGCCACCGCTAGGCATAAGCAGAATATGCAGAGCGCTTAGGGCAGACGTGGGCAAACTCAGGCCCGGGGGCCACATGCGGCCCGCTCGGCCATTTCATGCGGCCCTTAGAGATTTTCCCGGAAAAAAAATGCAGACTCGCATGGTCACTCATTCTTCAATGCGCTACCTAAAACAAGGGTCTTGGAAACCTACATCTAGACACAATTAGCAGGAATGGCATAACTGACAATGGTGTAATTATGCTGCCGTACACCAATTCTTATTATTGGCACGGGCAAGTTGCCTACGACATCCGGCCCTTTGGTCAACTTTCTAAACCCAATGTGGCCCTTGGGCCAAAATAATTGCCCACCCCTGGCTTAGGGCCTCAACTACTTTGCCCCCAAAATTGGAGCCTCCAAAATTGAGATTGACTAAAAAAGCAAATGAAAAAATTTGAATGTCATGATAAAATATGAAATTACATTACAAAACATTAGTTATCAAAAGGCCCATCCTTTTTTCTTTAACAATGTATATTCCATTACTAAATTCGAGATTATTAGTTATTATTATTTAATTACGAGGGGGGCCTCCTGACCAGTTATGCTTAGGGCCTCCAAAACCTTAGCAGCGGCCCTGCCCGTTATTAAATCAGTGCCTCCATTACGGGGGAACGGAGGGGAAAAAATATTCAACATGGAGATGGAAAGGAGGCTTTTAGACCCTAACTGTTTGTCTAGCTGCATCTAATTATGTAGGAGAGCTAATGACTAGAAACTTGTTCTGCTGGAGAAGAAATACATAGTCTGAAGGGAACCATGTGGGAACTGAAAGAGCGAGCCATGAGTAGAAATCGATAAGCCATCTATCTATCTATCTATCTATCTATCTATCTATCTATCTATCTATCTATCTATCTATCTATCTATCTATCTATCTATCTATCTATCTATCTATCTATCTATCTATCTATCTCTCTCTCTCTCTCTCTCTCTCTCTCTCTCTCTCTCTCTCTCTCTCTCTTTTTCTCTCTCTCTTTCTCTCTCTCTCTCTCTCTATAACTTCGAGGGTAACTTATTCAGCAAAAGAATTAGCCAGGCGTGTATCATATTGGTCGAATGAGGGAAAGAAGTCATCTGAGGTGGCCTGGTCCGACTCACATTGATGCTGTTGGACAGGTGTATTGACGCTGCTGGACAGGTGTATTGACGCTGCCGGACTGGTATGGACTGCGTGTACCAGGCACGTGCCGTGCAGTATTGAGTGAACATTCGATGAAGCAGACAGAGATAAGCACGTTTCCAAGTAGCCACGTAGCGTATCTGCATAATAACATCGCTCCACACGTGCAGTCAGTCACTCACTCGCTCACTCACTGAGGAGACAGTCAAGAGGGATGTTTAAACAAGCACTATTGGCCCTGCCACTTGCGTCACATTACCTTTCATCTGGCCAGAGTGCCTCTCTCTTCATTGATGAGATGGTATGCTGCCTCCTTAGCCTGGTCCTGACCATCCCATAATACTACCATTTCATTTCGTATTTATGGTCTGGCATTTGTTTGCTCTGAAGCGATTGTAGAAAGCAGGAAGTTTGCACTCAGTTATAGTTTGAAATTATTGGACACCTCTCACCCAATCGCTGGCAGTTACTCAACAACAACATAGCGCAGACCAATGGCTCTGGCGCAGATGTGTACGTCATTGTCACGAGCGTTCTCCCCCTTTCGTCCCCACGTGGGGGGCGTATTCGATTATTGGCTGTTTTCTGGGGGGGCGTTGCAATCAAAATTCTACTGCTGCAAGCACTCCACAGAGAAGCACGGCCAGACTACAGTAGTGGAGCCAATCCTTTGGCGGAAGTACGTAGGATGGCTCGCGAGGCTACTGCCTCCTCTCCATCAAGTGCGAAATTCGCAGTCTTGTTTTCACAGCTACATTTATTCATTAGCTGCATGCTTTTAACCAAACATTATGATGAATACCATATAGCCTAGTCCGTTTTTGAAGTGTATATTGTACAGGAAATGGCTTTTTTAAGTTGCAGCCACCATCACTGGAATTGCAATGTATTATAGTCTTTTTAAAGTATGCATTTTGTGGATGGAAATTACTTGAAATGCCAGCAAAGGAGCATTTCAACAGGCCTGTTACAGCCTTTTCTTTGGTCCAGGCCTCTGCTGCTTTGTAGCCTGTGCAACACCACTCCCCAAGGAGAGGATGAAGACCAAAACAAATCACTGACAATTTGCCACAATGAGTCACACACGGAGCTGGAAGACATGACTTCCCTATTGTGAGCCGTGTGTGTATAGTGTCTTACCGCCGTCGCCGCAATAATCCTTACACTGAACTATACAACACTGCACACAAAGGGGACACTGGGGTTTTGTTGTGAATTACAAACCCATATGAGGAGAATATTATCACATTTTTATGTTCGTGTTTTGCTTGGGTCCAGGTTCAAATCGTGGGTACATGTGTTGCAGGGTCTGAGAGTGTACAATAGGCCTATGTGGGATGGCTGTGCCTATACGGCCATTAGAATTGAACAATAAACATCAGATCAAAAATGTCCAGGATACAAATTTCTCCCCCAAAAGTTCACTGTAAGGCTGGCGAGCATGCAATAACATTCACTGGTTTGAAAACAAAGCACTGCACACATTTGTATTCTTTAGAGATCCAAAAAGAGACTGAATTTCTTTTGTTATATTATTTTTATTCATTAGACTTGGCAGTAAGTCTCAACTAAGAAAAACTTGATTATTATTCTTGGAGCAGATCTACGACCCTAATGAAGCCCATGTGATAATACCAAATATGCACATAATTGCTGGATTACCGTGCTGAGCCTCTACCTCAATAATATCTCACTGGGAATCACAGTCAATCATAATAACTTGATTTTTTTATATTTATGATCACCACCACAAAAAAATGTAATATTGAAATGAACAAGACAAGAAAATTCTCACATATTCTGTTACCCAAAAATATTCAAATCCTCTTACGTACACAGTTTACCCAAAAGAGTATTCAAATCATGCAGCCCATTTGTCCCCCCCCCCCCCCCTCATTTGTCTTAGATACTACACTTTTAGATGGTAGAGCAGCATTTGACCTATTTTTCTCCTCTCAAAACATACTTTACATCTGAAGTCAGCAGCCTATGTACACAAACATGAAAGGGAGGAAGCCAGCATGCTTCTAGGAGACTGTGTGTCCACTTATTGTTCAAGTGAACCATAGGCTCTGCAGGCTTCACCTAAACAGGACGTGCCTTAGATAGAGAGATGTCCAACACTGCCCCTGGTTGCCGTGGTGCCCAAACACCAACATTCCAGAATGGAGTGTCCCACTGACCCGTGCGGTGGACGTGCGTAATATACTGTTCCCCGAAGTGCGATATTTCTCAACACTTTGAGACATATTTTTTTTATCTTTTCAGCCTCACTGCTATTAGTGTCATGTCTGCTTGTTTTCAATGTATCATGTTGTCATTGCCAAAGAAAAGTTTTCATATTATTTACAGTGTAGCTGTAATGTAGTTCTTAGCTTTAAGACTTTCTGGTGCTGTAAATCTGCGTAATTTATAGTCCTCTGAAGTGGGATGTCTCCCTGCTCTGAGATACACGTATATTTTACACATACAATATTATCTTTTAGCCCCAGTGTTATTACTGTCATGTCTGCTTGCCTTACTCTACAATAAGTGCACCATGTCACTGCTAAGTATAGCTGCTTATTTTATGTACAGTATAGGTGTCAGTTGAATGGATAGTGAAGTAGCTCCGAGTACTTGAGTCTCTATAGTCCCTGAGGCTGTAAGCAACGTTTTAACACTTGACACGGTGGTGACACGTCTTGAACTGGCCCATAGAGTGCACCTCAGTTGCGGCAATAACCTCTTGTTGACATGCTGAACCTGTCATGTACAGACTTAATCAGACGAGAGGGGCCTAAGAAAAACATTAAGCTATGGGAACCACTGTACGTGTGATCAAGACACTCAATTCCATGACCAGTTTTGGTGTTTTACTGAGCCCAACCACCTGAATCAAGTTGAAAGGATAACTAATATTTGTTTGGCTCTGTCAGGACTGAGTTGAGGCCATATGGTGTCGTATACAGGGCCACTGACAGCTTTGGCTGGGCCCAGGACAAAGTCATCTGAAAGGGCCCCACCCAATCCATACAATGTAATGAGTACCCAATTCCGGGCCCGACCTGGGACAACTATCCCCTTTGTCTCCACTGGTTGGCCTCCCTGGTCGTGTACACTAGACTGATTTCACGCCGATGTGTCGAGGCTGCTAACAGTGCGCTCTCACCCAAACATGACTGATGGATTTATGGAGACCGGAGTGGTTGTCCTGGCCTGAGGGAATGAGGTGCGTTCGTGTTTATACTGATTTATGTCATGCTTTGGTGATTCTTGGAGGTTAACGCGTCGCACATTGAGGTGAGATGGGAATTCCACAGTCAAGTGTCAGAAGAAGCAACCCAGTCAGCTGGAGGTTGTGAAAGTGAAAGCCAAGGGGGCGCTGTAGCGCAACGCGCTAAGCCCCCCACATTTGGACTTGCATGCCCACGGGGACCCCGGTTAGAGTCCAGCCGGGGTCATTTCCCGATCCTCCCCATCTCTCTGTCCCACTCGCTTCCTGCCTCCATCTCACACTGTCCTGTCAAATAAAGGCATAAAAGCCCCTAAAAATACATTTAAAAAAAGAAAGTGAAAGCCCAACTGAGAAACTCCAACTCCCATTGTCATTGTGACACAGCACTCCACAGCATACTAGTGCACACTGCACACAGTGAAATTGCATTTATGCTTCACCCGCACGCATGCACGCACACACACACACACACACACACACACACACACACACACACACACACACACACACACACACACACACACCTTTTTCACGTGGTGTGTCTATTGCAGGTCCACCACACATCATGCAACAACAGAGCTACTATAAAGTTCTACTTGAGACCTTCATGAACTGCACTGCCTGGCCAGCCTATAGTTTAACGCCTATCTGTGATATGTAGCCCTCCCTCCACTTGTGGTCAGTCTATTTGATTCTAAATGTCTGATGTGTCTGTGTAGATTCCCATTCATCAAAGTCATGGCATGTAGCCCTACCTGTAGCCCTACCATTCATCAAAGTCATGGCAAGTAGCCCTACCCGGGGAGATTTATTTGGACATAGTAGCCTATGTTTACATGTGATATGCATTAATTGTCGGTAATAATACTAATGTATATGGTTAATTAATGTATTAACTCCATTGGCAGGTTTTTTGTTGTTGTTGTTTACATTAAAATGGTGTAATATTAAGATTTAAAGGGACAGTTTGGTCAATTTCAACATGCAGTTGTAATGCTCACACTACCCTGGACTTGTCAGTGCCTGAGATTTTTTTTTCTTCTTCTTCAGCCGTTTCCGAGATCCTGGTCATTGTAATGGGGGCAGCTCTTTGTTTACATTTCAAAAAAACATTTTTATTAATTCCCAAAAACATCCAAAAGGTTATAAAACATCAGCAGACAACTAGCAAACAGCAGTACCTTTTGGGAAAATATTTCGAGTTGGCCTATGTTTCATTTTTTAAAAATGTAAACAAACGCTGCCCCCATTAGAATTGCTCATATCTCGGAAAGGGCTGAGCCAAAAAATGTCAGTAGGAGTTAGATCTTTGAGTGGCATGTGGCATGTGCCAGTGACATGCGGAAGTGGTATCATTGACATGCTATTATAAAACACATTTTTCCACTAACAGGTTAGGTTTAGGAATGAGTTTTGGTTTAGGCACAGTTCGGCATGTTTATAGGTTGGTGTACACACATTTTTCACTGACAGGTTAGGTTTAGGAATGAGTTTGGTTTAGGCACAGTTCGACATCGACATGCGGAAGTGGCATCACTGGCATGCAACTATAAAACACATTTTTCCACCGACAGGTTAGGTTTAGGAATTAGTTTAGGTTTAGGCACAGTTCGGTTGGTTTACACACATTTTTTCACTGACAGGTTAGGTTTAGGAATAAGCAAAGATTCTCTATTCTCTATTCTGCATTATTATATGGTTGTGACGTCATCAGTCGAATGCTCCATTCATTTCAACGGGGCTCCCCAACGTTCGCACGTCTGTTATTTTTCGATAACGGACGGGTTGGTCTATAACAGACCGCTGTCAATGGCAACAAGACTTTTCACTGCTAAAGCGACTTTTCAACAAGACTCTAATCAGCTGCTGTGATAGACAACACCTTTTGTCCTGGCTACCTAGCTGTTGCCTAGCGGTGTTCCACAACGGCACTGTTTTGTTTTGCGCAGGCAGCAACAATCTTAACATGAAATAGGCCTAAGGAAATGTCCCCGCCATGTGTGAATCATTTAAGTATATCCATATAATAAGCGGGTTAACTTTCGGCGAGTCGGTCGCTTTGTGGAATAGCAGCACTTCAGAGAGAACAAGACCCCTCCGCTCCGCGTCGGGGTCTAAAGATTCTCTCTGTCGTGCTGCTATTCCACGGTAGCGACCTTCTCGCCGAACGTTAACCCTTACTTAAGAACGTCTCTGGAATAAGTTTAGGGTTAGGCACAGTTTGACGTCGTAGTAGCCACTGTAACCATAGTAACCAACGTGACATGCCAACCGTGACGGCGCTTGACATGCCCGTTAACTGTTGTAATTACAGACCTAGAATACATAAATAATTTAAAATAATACTTTTTTATTAATAAATATTATTACACTTATTGATAATAATTAGTATAAGTCTGTGGTTAATATAAAATCAATGGACATGTCACTGCGGCACTTCCGCATGTCACTGACACATGCCACATGCCACTCAAAGATCTAACCCCCTCTCAAAAATGTGGCATCACCAGGTAGGCCTACTGACAAGTCAAGGGTAGCGTGAGCAATACAACTGCATGTTGAAATTGACCAAACTGTCCCTTTAAGTCTCAGCAAAGACCGTTTGGGAACCACATGGCAAAGGGGATTATATTGATACCGTAACGTCCTCTTCTCGCATCAGCTTTGTCCGCTTGTTTTTCTTTGCCTTCCCAAATTCCCATACATCAAACTTTCACTCCACGCCACGTAGTCAAATTGATTTTACGCTATCGACAGTCTGGGTGACAGTTTTCAAAGTTATATTCAGAGTCGTTTATCACCAGTGTTGATGTGATTAATTAGGAAAATAAGTTGACAGCTTGATTGTGGTGTCAGTGAGCACCGCCGCATGTGAAGTCGCCGCTCAGTTTTTTTTTTTTTTTTGGTGGGGGGGGGGGGGTCTATTCTTGGAGCCTGATGACTTTCAGTGATTCTCTCTCTTGGGTGGAGAGACCCTGTGTGCAAGGGTGCAATGACGCAAAAGCAGCTTCTGTCTCGTGTCCACCACCTCAGGCATAGGCCTACAAATAAGTGCCCACTGGCAACGAATTTAAAGTACTCAAACATCAGCTATTGTAGATTTCTGCAAGATGTAGATATGCCTGTCTTCAATTTGGCTATCTCAGTAAATGTGATACTTTGAAGAAAGCACTGTCTAGTCCCTGCTACGGAAATATCCCCCGTTTTATCCTCAAAAGAAATATATGAAATGGCACAATTGAATTGCGATGAGTCATCATTTTAGATGTGGAAATACCACTGAGAATCTAAATGGAATGTTTAAAAAAGATGATCTCCACAACCATGTTACAACAACAAACGTTCTCATTCTTTCAAACATAATGTTATTTAGATATCCAGAATGTCCGTAATATGCCTGGACCATCGTCGACAAGAACGTCATTTTAAAATATGAGCTGGTCAAGGGAAAGGGGGCCAGAGTTTAGGCGGCAACACAAAGCGCTGGAGTCATACTGCTGTGGCTCACGAGGACACCTAGTGGGAGTACTGCGCAAGCCAGTCCTCTGTCTGCGCGCACTCCACTGCAAGTGTGCGTGAATGGGATGTTGTGACGTTGTTGGGCGCGAGATGTGGAGTTGGATGCTTTATTTTATTTCGCAGCCCACCCGCTCGTGGCGAGTGTGCCATTTCTGTGCACTTCTCCAAGCGACAATAAGTGCGTACCGATTTCTGCGTGACAAGTCTGTGGATTCTGGACAACCAAACAGCAAAGTGTGGCTTAACAATATCGTATTATGTTTTGATTATAGAAATACTTGGTGAGGAAGCAATGATTTAGGCTAATGTGTATTAGGCCTATTACATTTTAACTAAGAAGTTATTCTATTTGCTCTGGCTGGTGACTTGGCGTGAAGAAGTGACGTCTCTTTGGGGGAAACAAGACCATTTGCGCAAAAGCTGGTGGGACGCACGGCTGTGCGTTTTCTCCTGACACCTGTTTTGGTGCATGGAGTCCGAGTGAGGATATTGCCATTTGTATGCGCTAAACCATGGCGGAGGGGTAACTTCCTCTTTTTAACGACTTCCATCAAGAGTGATTGAATGGACGCACCACGCATCATGGAAAGTGTCTCGAACGACCAAGACTTTTGGTCCCTCAACGAAACATGGAGAAACTCGTCTCTCAGCAACGCGACGGAGGCTGGGAACAACACTGTGAACCCGTTGAAGAGGAATGAAGAGGTGGCCAAGGTGGAAGTTACCGTACTCGCCTTGGTGTTGTTCCTGGCTCTGGCGGGTAACCTGTGCGTCTTGGTGGCTATCCACACGACCAAACACGCACAGTCACGAATGTATTACTTTATGAAGCATCTCAGTATCGCGGATCTTGTGGTGGCAATATTTCAGGTCTTGCCACAACTTATTTGGGACATAACTTTTCGCTTTTATGGACCAGATATTCTCTGCAGATTGGTCAAGTATCTGCAAGTGGTTGGGATGTTCGCGTCCACCTATATGCTTGTGTTGATGTCAATTGACAGGTGTTTGGCTATCTGTCAGCCTCTCCGTTCTTTACACAAAAGAAAGGACCGACTTTATGTGGTCTCCTCCTGGGTGATGAGTCTATTGTTCAGTATTCCTCAAGTGTACATTTTCTCCCTGAGAGAAGTTGGAAACGGCGTGTATGACTGTTGGGGTGACTTTGTGCAGCCGTGGGGCGCGAAGGCTTACATCACTTGGATTAGCCTAACCATCTATATAATACCTGTGGCGATACTGAGCATATGCTATGGACTCATAAGCTTTAAAATATGGCAGAATTTTAAATTGAAAACCAAGAAAGACCAGTGCATCACCCTCACCCCGAAGTCGTCCAAAGGCAACGCGCTCGCCAGAGTCAGCAGCGTCAAGCTTATCTCAAAGGCAAAGATCACCACAGTGAAAATGACATTTGTCATCGTCGTGGCGTACATCGTTTGCTGGACGCCGTTTTTCTTCGTGCAGATGTGGTCTGCGTGGGATCCAGCGGCGCCGAGAGAGGGTGAGTTCAGTTGTCGTGATGGTCAGCCAAAAAAGAACCGCTTCTGTGCGCATGGGGCACATCAATACGCACACACACAGAAAGACAAACAAAGTTGAACAGTCAGTCTCATTGTCTTCCTTTGTAGTCATATGCAATCCATAAGGTCGGTATAATGCAGCTTTGCAAGCCCTTTCCACAATAGGTGCGATGTTTGATAATGCATTTACTTGTTCTCACTTCCAGTTCAGTTAGGCTATTGGACTATTCTCTCCAGGGTCAATATATGACTGTAAAAATAAATGTATATACTCAGTTTGTATGATTGAGTTAAATGAACATAGAAATCAAAATGCAAAATGGTTTACAACACTTCACTTATAATGGGAACTATTGATTCTGATTAAAAAAAATATATACTGTGTGGCAAGCCAATATTGACACTTGATGCCTCGTTTTGTTTGTGCATTGGAAACGAATTCATGTTATATTCGATTATCACACGAGTTGTCCCCGCAGGCTCGAAACCTGGCATGGTGCGAGGCCCCTGTGTGTG
This sequence comes from Engraulis encrasicolus, assembly GCF_034702125.1. Classification (NCBI taxonomy): domain Eukaryota; kingdom Metazoa; phylum Chordata; class Actinopteri; order Clupeiformes; family Engraulidae; genus Engraulis; species Engraulis encrasicolus. The sequence continues at coordinate 28,816,923 of NC_085870.1, forward strand.
TGTGTGTGTGTGTGTGTGTGTGTGTGTGTGTGTGTGTGTGTGTGTGTGTGTGTGCGTGTGTGTGTGCGTGTGCGTGTGTGTGTGTGCGCGCGTGCGTGTGCGTGCGCCGTGAATGTCCTTGACTGCGTTCTTGGTTGCCTACTGTGAGTGCCTTCAGTCTTTGCGTAATCATTCCGTTTTCGCGGCACCTGGCCTCTTCACATCTGCCACGGCCTGCCTTGTTTACCTTTGACCACTGAATTTCAGAGCAACAGACGACCCCCTTTGAACAAGGGCTCGGCCATAACCATTTAGGCACTGTAAACGCAGACTGTTCATAGGTGAATGCGCTGTTGCCAAGTGGCCAAATTTGACTTGAGTTTACTTTTATAATGCAGCCTACCGCTTAATGGCACACGTGGACAGTAATTCTAACTCCACTTTAGATAGGTAAATAGTGGTTATTTTTTCCAAATTGTATATGGGAAGTACCATGAGGTTCATTACAATACTTTAACAGCAATTATAACTTTTTGCACTAAATATTAAGTGTTTGATGACATCATCAATCTAAGAAATCCACCGATGTGAATTATGACCATAACAAGCATGTTTATATCTGAAAATCAACCACACCAAAGGGCAATTTCAGGTTTTAAAAAATATTATGATGTTTAGTACAGTTCACTTGAGAAGTCTATGTTGTTAAAATCCAAATTTACAATAAAGGTAGGTTTTTATACAATATAAAGCTACTGTCCACGTATGTGGACGTTGTGCATCAAGGGAGTCTAATGATAAACATATTATTTATGATTACCGTGAGAATATTCTGCTCATTTTGGGCAAATACTTAATGTTATGAGCATTTATAATGATTATAGTGTGAAAATAAATTATTTTTAACATATTTAACACATTTTAACACTTTTAATTTAATAAATTCAAGAAAAACTACCTAAAATTAGTGTTTCACGCACGTGTCTATAGGCATATTTCGGGTTTCTTTCACCACAAAATGACACAAATGATGTAGGAATGAGCTAGAATACATGCTGAATCAAATACAGATCTGTCTTCATCAGAATTGAAGTTTTTTTCCACATGCAACAAGGTTTCCCCACAAATCTTGCCATAGCTGTGTATGTAAATATTGCTAAATTGACAGTTTTTTTTCTCTTTTTTCATCTTTGTTCGTTAAATACTGTAATATATAATGTGTAAGTGTCATGTAATGTTTTAATATTACATATAGTAACATGGAAAGTAAGTAAAATAACTTGCATTTATAATAGGAGGTCTATTTAACACTATTTTTTACAGAAAATACTTGAAAATGCTGATGAATGACTACAGAACGCATGTGTCTGGAGGCAAATTTCATATTACCTTTCATATAGGGACAACATAAATGATGTAGGATTGAGCTAGAATCCATGCTGAATCAAATACAGATGTGTCTTCATCAGAATTTAAGGTTTTTTCCACATGCAACAAGGTTTCCCCACAAATCTTGCCATAGCTGTGTATGTAAATATTGCTAAATTGACAGGTTTTTTTTCCTCTTTGTTTCATCTTTGTTCCTTAAATAGTGTAATGTATAATGCATAAGTGTCATATAATGTTGTAATATGACACAAGGTAACATGGAAAGTAAGTAAATTAACTTACATTTATAATAGGGGGTCTATTTAACACTATTTTTTTTACAGAAAATACTTGAAAATGCTGATGAATGACTACAGAACGCATGTGTCTGGAGGCAAATTTCACATTACCTTTTATACAGGGACAACATAAATGATGTAAGATTGAGCTAGAGTACATGCTGAATCAAACTGAGCTTTTTGTTCACCAGCATTGGCTGTCTTCTTGAATGCAATAACAATTTCCCACATATTTTTCTATGACCGCCTATATAAACAATGCTATTTTTATATATATGTTTTTGTTGTTGGTTAATTACAGTGATATATGGTGTTAAAGTGTTATATTGTGTTGTTATATAGCATAAAACACCATAAAAATGAATAAAACAGCTTAATTTGAACTTGAAATACCGTATAGGCCTATATAACTTTTCACTCCTTTGATGCGCAGTGTCCACATATGTGGACAGTAAAATAACTTCCACATCAAAAGAGATTTTTGAAAAATTCCAAAAGATTCTTCATATTAGCTCCATTATGAGTGAGAAAATCAATATATTAAAAATCTTGCACATTTTTTTCATGGTGTCTGCATGAAAGGGTTAAGGAAGATAAGACATAGGGCTTATTATACAAGTATCACAATGCAAAAATGGACCTCCATGAAAAATAGCCAGCGCGTGTGAGTCTTCAATCCTGCAGCAGACCTGGCCCTCCGCTGTCTCAGAAACGCTACACACACACACATACACAAGTATGAGTCATCCCTATGGCAGACATCTCTGCAAGTCATGATACAAGCCCTGGGTGGTAGATTAACCACCGCTGGCCATATAAATAAAGACATCAAATAAGCCACGACTTACGAAGCAATAAAAGACTACCTCATTATGTTTACAATCCTAGAGCACATCTCGATGAGTGACCTGGGAATATAAACTGTGGCCAACATAGCAGTTATGCTTTAAGTGTTTCTAATAAATGAGATTTGAAATGAATACGACCTACACGTTAACACCACACACACACACACACACACACACACACACACACACACACACACACACACACACACACACACACACACACACACACACACACACACACACACAAATGAAAAGTTAGATGAGATCCCATGGTGCATCAGTCTGCCCATGGATTGTACATTTCTGCATCACATGATGCTCCTGTGATAGGTTTAGCATTGTCAGGAGAAAACGGTGTCCCAGCAGTGCTCCAAAACAGATCCAGGATTGACAAAGGAACTCATGAATATCTGAAATTGTCATTTGTACTTGCCAAAATAACTGTAGTAGAATTAGACAACTATTGAAATACCAATCATTTAAATAATTGAATTCATTTCTGCAGCACAAGCTGTTACCAAACCTAAATTTGCCGTGCTAGGATTAGCAAAGTCATGCTTTTTAATTCCAAATGTAGAAAAAAATTATACACAGTCTTTCTGTAAATTAAAACTAAAACCCAGTAGTACACACAGAGCAAGCTGGGAGGTAGAAGAACACACTTTGAAAGTGCGCTGTGCACATGGCTGTCGTCTTGTTGTTTTTGTTTTTTTACAGCTGTAATGACAAAAAGTGCAGTGTGCATAAGTGTAATGGCAAAAAGTCCTAAAAAGGCAAAGAGACACAAAGCTGCATTGCTAAAATGTCCTTTCACAGAAAAGAGCTACTTCATGAACTTTTTTTTCGTTCTTTCACCAAAATACAGAACGTGAACGTGTTTTTGTCGCGAGTAGTTGTCAAGCCATGTTTGCCTTGTTAAAATCAGAGCCGTCTCTATTCACTCCCCCGGGTCATTCTCTAACGATTTCCCCCTCCGCTGCAGGAGCCAAACTGCAGAGGCAACAGAACTATCCATCCTACTCTAACTCTGGAGGCCCGTGTTTGACTTTTGTGAGGCTTGGGGCTCAGCAGAAATGTGAAATGGGCTCAAACAGCCTCCCGAAGCAATATATTTGATTACAGTCGCAGGAGTGCTTTCCGTTTTTCTATTGCCTTTGGAGCGCTCTCTCTCTCTCTCTGTCTCTTTAACTGGTCGAATAATCCATTGGAGCCCAGAGATATTAGAGAGGATTTGCACAAATGGAATCTGGACTGGAAACATCCTCCTCCTTCATACGCCATACGTACTCAGAAGATACATACACACACACTGTCTGTCTGTCTGCTCTGTCTCTCTGTCTCTGTCTGTCTCTCTGTCTGTCTCTCTATCACACACACACACACACACACACACACACACACACACACACACACACACACACACACACACACACACACACACACACACACACACACACACACACACACACAGCCAGCCAGACAGCCACCAAGTGAATCCACTGAAGCGGAACGTTCTCATCAGCTGGCCTCTTCAGTCAGGTACAAGAGCTAATTAGCGAGCTCGCCCATGCCTCGTCCACAATCACACTCCCAGGAACAGGCTGGTAGCTACTTCAAGACAGTGAGAGTTTAAAACGAACCATCGTTCCATTAATGATGACAAATCACCTGTTTAGGAGCATCCTTGAAAGGAGGTCTAGTCAGCCATTTTATCACCTTCCAAATGTCATGGACATCCTCAAACAGTGTCATTTTATAGCAATGCAATTCTGCACATATTGGCTCAATTATATCCTTAACATAATATGTTGATTTGTGTTATTGTATATTAACATATCTGATCTGTATTTGATTTGTCCTAATTGTATATGAACGCAGACATAAATGCAGACATACTGTAACAGGGCAGAAAGACAAGACTTTGGGCAATAGGGTAGGCCTACAATAGGTTTGGGACAATATTTTCTATTTGACAATCTTCATGGATTTGAAACATTTAATTTTTTTCAGGCACTCTGGATTGCTGGTCATGTTCAGAAGTTCTGCCCTATATAGGGCTAATCTGTATAAAATGCGTTGTAGATCACATTCCGTTGGTATCTCCTGCTGTAATGGTGCCCCTGGCTCTGGGAGTTTTTGGCCAAAACATGACTGCATTCATGAGGCATGCATGCTGCTCTATAGGGGCACAAATCTAGCTCACACCCGATATGTAGGCTACAACAGTGACTGAACTATGGCCATGTAACGTTATGTAACATTTACATGTAGCTGTCGAGCTAGCTTGTCTGCAGTACTTCTAGCAGGATATTTTTTTTGTGTTGCTTTAACTTTTTTGGATTGATATGGTGTCCAGAATTGAAGCTATACATTTATAGAAAGTGTCAATTTAACTCTTATTATGTAGGCACACGTAGTACTATATCCTCAAAATGTTCAACTCAACTCAGCTCTGGGTTGCTGACAAAAAGGTCCCACAGCTAGATGATGTATAGAGAGAAGGGACGGTTGAACTAGTTTCAAGTCCCACTGATGGGCAAGAATGGTTAAGCAGTCATGGGTAAGTGGTAAGGGTGTCAGACTTGTTGTCAAAATGTTGCCTGTGACTGAGGTATCCTAAGCATGGTACCGTCCCGCCGCACGGTTCCCTTGGGGAACCATTGGGGGCTCCCCCCTTGCACGGGTGAAGCATAAATGCAATTTCATTGTGTGCAGTGTGCAGTGAACACTTGTGTGCTGTGGAGTGCTGTGTCACAATGACAATGGGAGTTGGAGTTTCCCAGTTGGGCTTTCACTTCACTTTCACTTTCAGATACACTTAACACTGGGGTCAATCGAGGACCGTGGGCCAGAAACAAAACTGATATTTATGGACCTCAATATTGTCTTCCCAAATGCCACGCTCATAAAGATGACGGAACGCATCGCCTCCTCAAATAAATCAGTGAAATATGTGTTGGTTTTAACTCCCCGTGTCTGAGTTGAAATGGTGTCATATTTGATGTTATGCATTTGAATGCGGTAGTTCATGCTGTTAGTTAATTCTGATTTGCCAAAATGTTAAAATCAACTCTCTGGGAGTAAAAAAAAAGCCCCACCGATAAATATAACTGCATGGAGTCCATCGAAGACCATGGGCCGGCCCGAAACAAAACGGATGTTCATGGACCTCAGCATTGTCCTCCAAATGCCGCGCTCATAAAGATGACGGAACGCATTCGCCTCCTCAAATAAAACAGCCAAAGTGCTCCCCCCCACTATCAGCAGCAGGCGGCAGCAATTTGTCAGTATAATGCCTGACAATGACGCGCATTCACCAAAAGCTGAGGCTGGCCAGGGAAGATGTTCCCAGAGTCTTTGAGAGTCTTTTGCCTCCTTTCATGCTGATTTACCTGTTTTTTTGTGGGGGCTCGTTTGCAGCAGGCCTGCTGCTGTCTTCAGGGAATGTGTCCTGTATTCCGTGAAGGATGGCGTTGCGTAAATGGTAATCAGTCACACACAACACTCAGGCATCTAGCGGCCCTCCGAATCGGCCACCAAGGCACACGCACCGTGCCATGGCAGTGATGGATGACTTGTCACACGTACCTGCGAGATTTTTTCCTCAGGAACAGGTCATTTGTATTCATTAGCATTAACTGCGTTTATCAGTTCCACCGTCCACCACCTAAACAGATGATTAATTGCGGGTTCGTATGCAGAGAGGTGGCGGAGGATCATATCCGGAACCTTCCGGTAGTAATATGACCAAATAGGTCCATTAAAAGATGAAATGAATAGTAGTATTTCCATATGTTCTTCCATCTATCGTAAAGGTCACACGTACTTGAAGGCCGTTATCATGCAGGCAGGCAGGCAGGCAGTAAGTAAAAAGCCAGATCACTGCCAGCACTGCGCTTCGCTGCGGTGTAGAGGCTCATCAGCCCAAATGTCATTTAGCATAATGGAGTAATATGCCTTCTGTGGTGAGGGCGAAAGATGGTTGTGGCAAAATAAAATTAGCGAACAGCAGGAGCAGGTTAAATGTGGGTCACTTCGCAATTCCGCTCGTTCAGAAACTAATGTGACAAATGTCACCTGAGCGCTGCAGTGACTAAGGTGTAAATGTCAGCCGCCCCTGACACAGTCTTATTCCCTTCCACACACACCCACACACATACTACACATACAGACGTTCACACACTAACACACACACACACACACACACACACACACACACACACACACACACACACACACACACACACACACACGTATCCATGTGTATTATAACATGCTGTTTTCCGGCACATTCCTTATGTTCTCTCTCCAGGAACACCAATACCCTTGCAAACATAGGAACACACACACACACACACACACACACACACACACACACACACACACACACACACACACACAGAAACACAAACACACACACAGAAACACAAACACAATCACACCAACACCCACACGCATGCATGCACATTACATTACTACCTGCTGTCTTCCGGCATGTTCTTTATGTTTTCTCTCCAGGATACACTTGCACTTGCACACATACAGAACATGTACAAACACACACACACACACACACACACACACACACACACACACACACACACACACACACACACACACACACACACACACACACACACACACACACACACACACACAGGAACACAAACACACCCACACGCATGCATGCACAGCCCACAAAACACACACACACACACACACACACACACACACACACACACACACACACACACACACACACACACACACACACACACACACACACACACACAGGTACACCAGGACATGTTGAAGGACTGGCATGGTTCAGAACTTGGCCCCTGTTGTTGCATCATACAGGGACATCTCAGCCCCTTTGGCGTCTGAGTAATGCTCTCTAATCAGACCTCGGTTCTGTGCTGTAGCTGGACAAGGAGCCACAGATGCCTTTTCACATTCATGGGCAGTCATGGGTAAGCGGTTAGGGCGTCAGGCTTGTAGCCCAAAGGTTGCCGGTTCAACTCCCAACCTGCCAGGTTGGTGGGGGGAGTAATTAACCAATGCTCTCGCCCATCCTCCTCCATGACTGAAGTACGCTGAGCATGGTACCGTCCTGCCGCACTGCTCCCCAGGGGCGCCATTGAGGGCTGCCCCCTTGCACGAGTGAGGCATAAATGCAATTTCGTAGTGTGCAGTGTTAACTTGTGTGCTGTGGAGTGCTGTGTCACAATGATAATGGGAGTTGGAGTTTCCCAATGGGCTTTCACTTTCACTTAGCCAATGCTCTCCCCCATCCTCCTCCTTGAGCATGGTACCTGCCCCGCTGCAGTGGTCCCTTTCGGGCACCATTGGGGGCTTCCCTCTTGCACAGGTGAGGCATAAATGCAATTTCGTTGTGTGCAGTGTCCTGTGGAGTGCTGTGTCACAATGGCAATGGGAGTTGGGGTTCCCAGTTGGGCTTTGACTTTTGCTTCACATCTCAGTTTTTCTTGAGCCGGCTTATCACTTCAGTTCTTTGGTGATTTTTGAGTGATGTTTTTACATAAGGGCATGGCAGATAGTGCAAGGCAGGCACTGTCATGACAAGTTTCTTCTTGTGCCAAATACATTTTCTGGATCTTAAGTGGTGCACTTGTGCACCGCAATGTTCATGTTTCAGAGTGTATGACATATTAATTACGCACTGAAACATAGTGCCCAAAGTGTGCAAGTGCACCATCTGAGACACAGCTATAGTATTTCTCAAGTAGCTCAATATGAACCGTTGCTCCACAAGGTGATATCAGGTCTAATCCTTGGGTCTAATACACTTGTGTAGCTCATACGGCATACTCTATATAGGCAGGATGTTTTGCAGCTCGGATGCTGTGGGCATGTAACTTCTCATAATTGAAAATGCTGGTAATTGTCTCTTTGAAAGTTCTAGCATATTCCAATTCAATATCAATGAGTTGTCTGGTAGAGTAAGATACTTCAGGCTTGGACTTTTCCGGGATCCATGTGATGTTAGGTCAACGCCCCTTTAGGAGACCTTGGTTATGACCTTTGGAGTTTAACGGTTGAGAATACATTGAGTCCCCTTAGCGTTGTACATGGAGGTAGCGCACATGTTGTGCAAGCCACCAACAAACAAAAGAGAAGTAGAAGGAGGGGACAGCGCCCCAAACTTGTGCACACACCTTTGCATTCGGTGGGCAGAGCAACTCTTTAGCTATAGTATGTGTAACAGACATGCTCACCATCTGAAACAGGATGCATTTCAATCCACCTCAGACTTACACTACCTGTGAACAGCTAGGTCCAACAGCTAGCAAATGTAAAAAAAGCAAATGCCCAACTTCAGGGAATTTACTCTGTAGCCCCTTAATGCACGCCATACCTCCAGTGGCACGCTGTAATAGTCATTGAAAAGTTAACTACCATAGTACTAACAATACTATGACATAACACAGGGCCTTTAGTAATGCACTACAACTTGGTCATTGCCATTCTGGTAACAGCAAATTTATAACCACGTCTTAACGGGTTAAGATCCATGTAAGAAGAGAGGAAAGTCTTCCTGCAGCTGCCTACATTCCTCCCCAGCTCCTGAGCTGCATGTCATGGCTCAATGGTTAGAGCGTTGGCCTTTAGATCAGAGGGGTGTGGGTTCAAATCCCACCCTAACCAGCACCTTCATCCATGGCTGAGCAAGGCACCTAATCCCACATTGCTCCAGGGCCTGCAGCCAATACCCTGAACCTAAATAAGTCGCTTTGGATACAAGTGTCAGCTAAGTGTAATGTAATGAATGAAGTGAGATGAAGACAATCAAATCATATTGATTTAGCTTCTCTCTCTCTCTCTCTCTCTCTCTCTCTCTCTCTCTCTCTCTCTCTCTCTCTCTCTCTCTCTCTCTCTTCTAGACTTCCCCCTTTTGTTTCCTAATTCCCGCCACCTTGCTCATGGCTTCTCCATCCCTGTCTTTGGTTTCTTCCTTTCACTTTTCGGCCGTGCTAGATTAAAAGTGACGTGGCCACTTTTGTGGAAACTGTTGATTTTTGATATGCTTTAAGAGAATGGACTTCCGCGCACCGTCCCTATCTCCCACCCCCATCTGCTTCCTTCCCTTCCCTTAGTGTTTCTCAACAGGGGCGCTACAGTTTCCCAGGGGGCGTTGAGAGGGCTATAGCTGACAGGGGGCGGTGCTTAGTTGCTAATGGGATGCATCATTCCATGCTATTTTTTAATACTAAGGGGGGGGTTGGGAGGCTTATGATGAGGTTCGGGGGGTGCCTGTTAAAAAGAGGTTGAGAACCACTGGCTGTTTATTTCTTCAGCTCCAGGTTGGTTTAAAATGGCACATTTCCAAGAGCATCTTGTGCCTCCCATGCCAAATGAAGAGTGACCTGGCCACTTGGTGGATGCCATGCTGTTATCAAGTTGGTATAATATATGAGACAGACCGATTGATAGATAGACAGACAGACGGATTGATTTACTTTATTGATCTCAAGCCGGGAAATCTAAGAAAGGACGGAAGGAGCTATTAAAAGAGCTTGGTGTTTCCTCTTCTTCTCTCTGACTCTCCCTTCATTTATAGCCATGCTATAAATGAAATGGTGTCCCTTGTTCTCAACCTGCAGAGTAAGACATAGCCATTACAATTTTGATGACAGTAAGGTTATAACACAGGCTCTGTGCAAAGGAGTTAAACAACAGATTAAGACTTGGTCATTAAAATGTTGATGACAGTAAGGTTATAACAGAAGGCTCTGCACAAAGAAACAAAAAAAAGTTCACAAGCATATAAACTTTTGTAACAATCTGCTGCATTTCGCCACAGACAGTTAGTGGTGAGATGAGACTACACAGACGAAGTCATACGAAGAGGGGTCTGACTGCGGCTCTTTTGGTGATGCCCTGTTCTAGTCCCATCTCGTTCCTCACTTTCTAAGATACAGTGTTTATCTTGATACAGTAAAAGACAGTGGTGTTTTTTTTCTCTCTTCCATCGACATCATATCCTTCCACAGCCATACCCTAAAGGCCTTTTTTAACCCATTGATGCTGGATCCTGCGTATATGCTACATTGATTGAGGCGCCTGGAGTGAATGAACATATTCTAATGCAAGAGGGTCTTAGCAACTCATTTTATGTTTTTTTTGTGCTTCAGAGGCTGAGAGATGTTTTTTATAGGCTGAGGGCACCTTTTTCTAAAAAGGGCTTGGGCATTTAGCAGGCGTTTTTTGCAGGTGCACTTGGGCAAAAATACATTTTAAAAGTATGGTGTTTCCATCTCTCTTTTATCTCCCTCTTTCCCTCCATCCTCTCCTCACACCCTCTCACTTCCATACACACCCCTCCCTCAACTCCTAACCCAGGTGTGGGGAACCTTTTTCATTCGAGGGGCAACTTCAAATTCCACCAAGGGCCGTAAAAGTCCTCTAAAGGCCATAGCCTACTATGAGCACAAACCAATATTTCCCATTAGGCCTATTTTGGAGGCAGCCACCTTTAAAAAAGACCCAACCTTCTCTAGATCCCCTGCATTTATTGTAATTGTATTGCAAATGAACTTTCTAAGGTTCCCCAATCCTGTCGTAACCTTACTCTTGCACAACGAATATACTGTAGTTCCGAGTTGCTTCACACTCTCATCTGGGATATTGCTACGGAAGGTGTGGGCTACTGAATCAAGCATTCTTGCGTGTGATTGGATAAACCACTTGTCCATCATCTTAAATTAATGAATGTGTGGTATTTTCGACAATTTGAGTTGCAGAATAAATCTCGACTCTTCAACGCTGCTTTACTTCACGGTTTGACCCCTTCAGTTGTCACAACTGTGAAAATCTCACCTGCCAATGCTGAATCGCCAGTAGCTTTTTGGACCCCTGAACTTCCAGATTTCTGTGTGGAGGTCAGTGGACCACCCGGTGGAACTGTGTGGAACTACACACATCTGAAGTAAAAAAAGTAAAAACGTCTGCAACAGTCGGTTTTTTTTGCATATCATGGCATTTTTCATACATACGTACAGTTACCTTACTCTCTACCTATTCCTTATCCCACTTCACATCTATGTACTTACTTCCACCATCTTATTGCCTCTTCTCCTCTACCTGGAAGTTTTCTCTTCTGGCCAGCCTGACCACTTTGTGGTTACTACTGTTGTGATTTTTACTTGACATGAGCATGGCACACAATATTATGTTAATGTGTATGTGTCTCAGCCTCTTTCCTTACTTCCCTCTGGTCCCATCCCACTCTCTTACCTGCATCTGCCTCTAAGCTCTATGCTCTCCCCTTTTGTCATGCCCTATGCTGATTTTTGCTTGATACTGTGTATTAAACACACCAATCTCTTTTCTCTCTCCTATCAGCCCTCCCATCTCTACTGCTCTCCATCCCTTTCTCCATCCCCCCCTCTCTCTCACCTCTACCTCCCTTCCTCCTCCCATCTCTCCTGCTCTCCATCCCTCTCTCCATTTCTCCCCTCCCCGCCCTCTCTCTCACACCTCTACCTCCTCTCTTCCTCCCATCTCTACTGCTCTCCCTTCCTCCATCTTGTCCTCCCTCCCTTTCTCTCTTTTTTCCTCATCAACCACAGCTGCCTGTCTGTGTGTGTGCGTGCATGCTTATGTGCTTGCGTGTGTATGTATGTGTGATCTACCTATGGCTATATTGTGTGTAATGCCTTGTGTATTCTGTATTTATGTATGCTATTACTAGACACCTTAATTTCCTACGGGATTAATAAATATTACTCTACTCTGCACTAATCTCACCTTCAGAGTTGTATAAAGTTGAAGTTGAAGTACTCTTACAGGTGTACGGTAATCACACCACTAGCAGTGTGATGCTACTGTACATCGTTTAAATCATATAAAACCAAAAGTGTTGTTAATATATCTGTAAGAGTATTTCTATTTCTACCTCTTGAAAGTGAAAGCCCACCTGGGAAACTCCAACTCCCATTGCAATTGTGACACAGCACTTCCACAGCGCGTAGATATTATGAGGTCAGTAACCCCATGGCCTTGGTGGAGGTTTGCACTCTCTGAGTGCTTCTAGTTTCCCCTGGGAATAAATGTTACTCTACTCTATTGTCATCTCTAATTTCACCTCTATCTCTCTCCTCTCCTCCTCAGTCATGTTCTTCATCATAATGTTACTTAATAAATGTTACTCTACTGTACTCTACTCTCACTTCTACATATCTGTCTCATCTTGTCCTCAGCCATGCTCTTCATCATGTTACCTAAAGGTGCACTGTTTAGTATTTTTTGTAGTTTATTTCCAGAATTCATGCAGCCCATTCTGAAATGTTACATTTTCCGTGAATACTGACCATCACCATCAAATTCTATGTATTCATTATATTATAATTGCACTTTTCATACATGAAAAGGGAGATCTTCTCCATGCTGCCATTTTGGATTCCCAGAAATAGACATTGTAGCTGCAAAACCTACTATACTTTGATCAAAATACTAAATGTTAGTTTATTTTTTAGTAAATATTAATGAAAAGCAGGCAGCAGAACTTGAATGATCAGCATAGTTGCAATACCTACTCTGCCCACCATCCTACACAGTGCACCTTTAGTTACTCGACTTTACTTTACTGTATACTCTAATCTCACTTCTATCATCATAATGTAGTGCTACTCCACTCTACTCTATTATACTCTGTTTTACTGTACTCTACTCTCATCTCTATTTGCCTTCTCTCCTCCTCAGCTTTGTGTAATGTCTTATGTTGTGTATTCTGTATTTATGTACCGTCGGTATGCTAATACTCTTAAATTAATACTCGTTAAACGTAAAAAGTTAGTTGCCCTGCTGCCTTAATTTTGTAAATAAAGTCAACTTGAGAAAGCCTCGAATTGAGTTAAATTACAAACTTAAGGCAGCAGGGAAATTTACCGATATATGTTTGTTTAACTGGCTGCAATGTTTTACAGCGTATCTCTCTCCTCCTCCTCCTCCTCCTCCTCAGCCATGCTCTTCATCATTTCTATGCTGCTGACTAATCTACGCTTCTCTATTCTCTACACTAACCTCTACCTTCCAGTGTTGCCAAAAAAGTCAGCCAAAGTTGCTATTGGCTCGCTGAAAAGTCGCTATGTGACGTCATGATGTTACGTATGACGTCACACACGACACGCTGATCTGTAGAGAACGTGTCCACATGCCTACGTTCATAATACAAATGGCAGTGCTAGCTACTTTTTGGAGATCAGAGCTAATCTGCAGCCCAGCTTAACCATGGGAAACGATTCTGACGGCGGCGCAGAGTTACAATTACATGTACAGTATGTTGAAAAACAATGATTTTGTCACTGAAAAGGCACGTTTCTTAAAAAAACACCCGATTCACCAGAAAGCCACTAAAGTCGCTAGATGAAGTTTTTAGTCACCAGGGACGGCAACAAGTCGCTAAATCTAGCGACAAAGTCGCTAATTTGGCAACACTGCTACCTTCCTCCTCAGCCATGCCCTTCATAATAATGTTACGTAGTAAATGTTTCTCTACTCTACTCTACCCAAATCTAGGCTACCCTACACCACTCTACCCTACTCTACTCTACTCTACTCTACGTACTCTACGCTACTCTAATCTCACCTCTATCTCTCTCCTCCTCTTCCTCCTCAGCCATGCCCTTCCTCATCTCCATGCTGCTGACTACTCTACTCTACTCTCCTGTAATCTAAAAAAAAGTGTGGCACAATCCATGTCAGGGGGGCCTTGGCTAGAATGTATTGGTATATGGGAACCCCTGCACTTCTCTCCTTTAATCTGACCTTTATCACCCAGTGAGCAGACGGAACGTCTTCTGATTGGCTGAGCAGCAGGTGTCCTTTATTCCCCGGTAGCAGGACACCTACGATGTCATGCGGGCATGCGGGCGTCCAAGTTGCTTGTTTTCTAACTTTCTGGCAAAGTGCCGTTACTAGTTCTATCGCATCTGGTTGTCTAGTCAAGACCGCGTAGTTAGTTCTTTCGCATCTGGTTGTGTAGTCAAGACCCCGTTACTAATTCTATCGCATCTGGTTGTCAAGTCAAAAACCCAGTCGTCAATTCTATCACATTTGGTTGTCAAGTCACCCCAACATTCTGTGCGCGTCCTTACATGCCTCCGATAGAGGCGCGTCTCACTAGATTAGGAAGTGGTGCCCATAGCAACGTACCAAGCGCAGTGGTGAATCTACTTTCTCACGAAGCCTTAGATCAACATATTAATAAATTAATACTGAAATGCTGGTAACCGGGTGAATAGCGGAATAGCGGCCTTCGAGGTGTCCCGATATCAAGGGAAAATGGACTTGGCTGCGCCGTCGGGCTGTTTAGAACGCTCCGCCTCGTCCATTATTTCCCTTGATTTTCGGGACACCTCGTCGGCCGCTATTCCATACCTATCTTCCTCCTCAGCCATGCCCTTCGTCATAATGTTACTCTACTCTACTCTAATCTAATCTGACCTCTACTTTCCTCCTCAGCCATGCCCTTCGTCATAATGTTACTCTACTCTACTCTACTCTAATCTAATCTGACCTCTACTTTCCTCCTCAGCCATGCCCTTCGTCATAATGTTACTCTACTCTACTCTACTCTAATCTAATCTCTCCTCTACTTTCCTCCTCAGCGATGCCCTTCGTCATAATGTTACTCTACTCTACTCTACTCTACTCTGATCTAATCTGACCTCTACTTTCCTCCTCAGCCATGCCCTTCATCATAATGTTTTTCTACTCTACTCTACTCTACTCTAATCTGACCTCTACCTTCCTCCTCAGCCATGCCCTTTGTCATAATGTTACTCTACTCTACTCTAATCTAATCTGACCTCTACTTTCCTCCTCAGCGATGCCCTTCATCATAATGTTACTCTACTCTAATCTAATCTAATCTGACCTCTACTTTCCTCCTCAGCGATGCCGTTCATCATAATGTTACTCTACTCTACTCTACTCTACTCTAATCTGACCTCTACCTTCCTCCTCAGCGATGCCGTTCATCATCTCTATGCTGCTGGCGAGCCTCAACAGCTGTTGTAACCCGTGGATCTACATGTTCTTCGCGGGCCACCTGTTCCACGACCTGCGCCAGTCGCTGCTGTGCTGCTCCGCGCACTACATCAAGACCTCCCGGGGGTGCCGCTGCGAGCGGGACCAGGACTCCAGCCGCAAGAGCAACTCCTCCACGTATGTCATCAAAAGCACCAGCAGCCAGCGGAGCATCACTCAGACCTCCACCACATAGTGTTGTACTGTACACACTTCATACACGCCTGTGACGAAGCTCATACTCGCCTAATACGACCCCATCACTCTGTCACTCCATCCACCACACCTCTACCACACTGTGTAAATGGTAAATGTACTGCATTTCTGTCAGGTTCATTACAGTCAAGAAACACAAGACAAGAAATTGTGAATACAGTTTCTATATTGAATAGTTATGAATTAGATTTGGCGGTATGGGTATGTTCAGAGAAGTCCCCTGGATTTCCATGAGCACCCTCTGAATTGTTGGCCAGCCTCAAGAAAAACCCGTCAGCATCGGCCCCTGAGGACTGTCTGCCCACCAGCACATGCCCTGTATGCCAGATTACCAGTCCAGATCTGTCCACAAAATAGTGTGCATCTGTACAGACACTTATGTAAACTCATGCATACCTGTTGGGCTCCATTATTCATACAGTACCTTCGCCATGAAGAGAACATTTGACTGGGCCTAGGACAAAATCCCTGACTGGGCCTAGGACCCCCCTCTATCCCTGGGCCTGGGACAACTGACCTGTTTGACCCCCCTGATGGCTCTCCTGCACACCTGGCCCAATGTCCTCCCTCAGATCTTCACTACATAGTTCACACCTGTACAAACACATACACACCTGTCTGTCTTATTTTCACCGCAATAAGACAGGCTTGTAATGTGAATAATAAGTGAGTGATCGGCATAGAAATTAGCAGTATCAAATTAGCACCCCTTAACCTGCCTATTCAGAACATTTTGGGGGGGAACACAGTGGTCCTCTGTCTGAAAAAAGTTGGCGAAACACTGCTCTACCACATGAACAAAATCGCCCACTCCAAACACTTACCCTCCATCAATCCCTCCCACTGTCCTCTCAAACGTGGCCCCCATTACAACTAAATGTTGTGGGGAGACACTCACAACTCTATTTCCGTCAAAAAAAGGCATTTTCACACAGGACCACTGCCTCCTGCCCCCAGGCTTTACTGGTGTCAAAACTATTTTACCAAGGTCACCTCAAGAAGATGGCTATAAATTGGAGTGATAAACGGGGGATATTTATCGGTGTGAAAATGCTTTTACTGCAGATGAGCAGTGCCCCGAGCATCCCCATCTCCCCACACCTATGTGACGTCCCCCTAACACACTATACTATATATAATCTGTCTGTTTCATCTGCTCTGTGTGAACTCACCTGTGACATCCCCCATCCTCTACACCTGGTCTGACAGCAAGGCTAGCAAGTACGTATGGTACAATGTGACTGTGTACTGTTCTTTTATTTGAGGACAGGAGAGGTAGTGGCAAAGGGGCCTATTAAATATTGATTAAGACATACAGTACAGGAAGTCTTTTAGAGGGGTGACCCCAGCCACTCCATTCATGATTGGATCAGTCGACCTTTGACCCTCCTAAATTGCTTTGCGGGTCGGCTGTGGGGTGGCCTCTGTTGCCACCACACTGCCCTTGCACAAGAGGGACACAATTCCTCTCTGAAAGGCCATTAGAGTATTATAGCAAGAGAGAACAGTCCAGTCCAGAGAAGATGAGTCTGTAGTGAAGAGAAGGAGAAGTTTGTCTCACTTGGCCTCGAACTCTGCTCTCCGGAGTGCCAAAGTTGCACTTTTTTGACTGTGACAGTAAAGACAGGCAAGCAGAAGCAGGCTCATTGGCATTGGCAGTCAGAACACAGCCACACTCCATTGCAGAGACAAAACTACGTACTCATGTACTCTCTCTCTCACGTGTGCCAGCCTCATGACGTCCCTGTTGGTTGACTGTTTGACCCCACGCCGTGTGACATTGATGTGACATTGCCACTTTCTTTTCCTGCATCGTCATTGGAATCATATTTAGTAAATCAGATCTTTCTTTTTTTTACAAGATGGACGGAATGTGACAAGTCTTCTCACTAATTCTTGTTTTCTTTTTTGCAGAGAGCAAAGGAAAGAATTTGTCACTTTCTTTTTCCATGAAATAAATTTAGGACCTGATGACGGAACGTGTAGAGAAGAGTCTGTGTAATATATTTGTTTTTCTTTTTCCTGTTAAAGTCTTTACATTAGACATGTTATCACTAAGCTGAATAAAATATGAGTGTGTGTGTACTCCTTGTGAGATTTGCTGTAAGCACACAAAAGATCTATATATATATATATAAAAAAACATGTTTACATTTCACTGAAAAAACACAGCATCACGTTGTTTTTCTATTTTCTTTTTAAATGATTTTCAAATTTTCAATCTATGTTAATAATATTATGTTAATGCTGTGTAGAAGACTATCATGAGACTCATGACTTGCCTTAACACCAACTTGAAACTTTTGGCCACATAATATGATAATGGAACACAGTATTATCAATGTTTTTGGGATTCTAAGATACTATGTTACTTGCACCACTTTGTTCCAAGAAATAAAGCAAAAACAAGGTCTCAAGCTACTGAATTTCTACGCTGAGAGCATTATGGCCGTTTTCAATTTCTATAATATTATTCAAATCGAAGATATAATGTAGGTCTTATTTATTGAAAAAAAAAAAAGATTTTATGTGCTCTTTCAGTTAAAGTCTATGGATTGGATGGCTACTTTTTTCAAAAGTGTATTAAAGATGAATATGTCAAAATAACTCACAAATTTCTTGTGTATCTTTTTGTTCTGTCTAAATATGATGTGCACATTAATCAGCATGTTTGCCTCTGTGTCTGTGTCAGTATCATTACTACTTTTACAAGAAAGCAAAGATGAATCAGGGAACCATATTTAGAATACATTTATTTAAATATACAAAAGGTAACCAATTGAATGGTAGAAACAGGATTCTGCCTTAGTGTTAAAATACATTGCGCTGTTATCATTATCATTACACTGTAAATTTCTCAGTTACATGTGACTAATAGCTAAACGTTTACCATTCAGAAGTGAGAACACACAATATCCGACACTGCACCGATAACAGAACAGTCCTCGTGCACTTCAAGCTATCAGAATTCCAAGCTTGACAGGACTTGACGACTGAACAGCATTTTGGGAGTCAGATTTCCATTTTGACGTTCACAGAATCACACTCACACCACAGCAGGTTCTAGCACCTCAACAACTACAGTAGAGGCATATGTTTTCTCTTTCTCAGTTTATTTATTTTCCGTTGCTCTCATTTTGGCTTCCAGGCATAATGAGTCTGTCACTCACAGAGCTTAAAGTTGCCCTTGGTTTAACTGACCAAGAACGTCTTCACACAGAGCGACAGATGATCTTGATTAGTGAGTATAGGCCTACAGGGGTAGAGAAGGCCCAAACAGAACCACAGACAGACATGACAGGTTCAGGAAGTAAAATCTCTGTCATATAGTATATATGTATGTTCATGTATATTCCAGCCAATTCACTGAACCAGCTTATCCTTCTTAACAATTCTTCAAGCAGACAGGAGAACTAATTAGTAGAAGCACTTACACAGAAGCACAGACAACAGGTGAATAGGCAGGACTTTTACTCTCTGAAATTGACTTGACCATCTGACAAACTACAGACGGGTGTCACCAGGAAGGGGATTCGGGACGATTGTCATGGGCCCCAAGATTACGAGCAGCGCCCCTTACTACTGTATAGACAAAGCAGGAAAGGTGAGATGATCTGCCATTTTATGCCAGAAAACCCCCAGAAATAAACAAACAAACAAACAACAAAACAAACATTGTAAACACTGCTGCTTGCTCCTATAGCCCCAACAACACCACCCAGTAACTAACCAACCACCACCCACCCACCCAGCTGGCTACTGTAGGCCGGCTACACCTCCTTGCGAAGCACCACACGCACGCTGCTGAAGATCTTCCCCAGGGCCTCGAAGAGCGGGTCGCAGAAGGTGTGGATGCAGAGGGAGTACATGCGACTGAGGCACTGCGTCTCGATCAGGTAGCTCTTGATGCATGGCATGACGGCCCAGATGTGGCAGAAGGAGATGCAGGCGAACAGGAAGCCCCAGATCAGCGCCACGGGAACGCCGAAGATAGCCGACAGGATGCGGTAGCACCAGTACTTGGAGACGGTGAAGGTGGTGTAGCTGGCCTTCCACACGCCGTCCAAGCTGTGCGTGCCGTCGGGCTCCGCGATCACGTCCTCAAAGTCCACCTGTGGCAGTGGGAGGGGATTAAAGAGAACAAGATTTAGTCTTACACTTAGACTTGGACTTTGAGTTAGACTTAAACTGCCTACCTACGTACATGGGTTGTTAATAAAGACTGATCATTACATTCTCCAAGTCCATCTGTGGTGATGGGGGGATAACAGGTTTTAGTAATTACATAACTCAGATATTGAAAAAGTGAAAGATTTAATCACATGCTCAGTCAACCATTTTGTGGGAGGGGAGAGTGGCGATTCGCTTAAATTATATACATACAGTATACTTACAACACATCACCACATCAACCAGCGCAGAGTGAATTAAGCTTTTAATCACTAACTGGATATGTTCTATGTATGTACCTATACATCTTACACTTTTATTCTTTATTGACATAACATCTCTAAACAGCTGCTTAATCAAGCCACCATGATGGTCACTCGACAGTAGCCTGGTTATCATCGACTTTCAAATCTCTTCGAGACTTGGTCTGACCTAGAGCATAACAATGAACGTTTCCCAAATGGCATGGTTGACCTGCCTCCTTTGGTTTGCTACTGGTTGAGGCCAGAAAAGGCTGTGCCGAAGTTTAAACCAAGCATTTTCTTAGTCCCAATAAAACGTCTCTGCTAAAACCACGTCACTGCTTTGACCGTGCCTGGCCGTTGGAGTTGCTCAAAGTTCATTGGTTCCCGACAAAGTGGGTGGCGTTCCAGAAACAATATTTACATTGCTCTTGGCATGACTAGAGGCAACGCAAAAGGCGTTGCGTCACTAGGAGGGCGTGGCCTGGCTAACAGGACAGACCATCTGTGGTACACAAGGTAAAGAAGTGAATAGTACCCTTTGGGCTGTAGGTAGCCTAAATGACTGTTCTGCAAAGGGTAGCCTGCTACTGCCTCAGTGACAAGCAATCATTCCCACATACAGTTTGTACACAGTAGCTGCTATGTATTCTATATGCATTGTCTACATGGACACTGTATATTAAAGGTCTAATAAATAATATTTTTGGAACTCAGAGGCAACCTTTTGATGCCCATCCATTTTATGTCCACCGCTTCCAATTTCAGTCATTTCTAGCTTTCCCATTGAATTTACATTTGATAGGCCCTTGAATTTACATGAAAGGGGCTCTGACCTTCATATTACAGCCTTGTCTAGGGACATACAAAGTTCTGTATTTCTCATTGTCCACTTGATGGTCAGACATAATACATCCATAACAGCTTTGGATATTGTATTATCACTCCTGACTGAGACTAGCAGATATGAAGAATGGAAAGGGAAAAATGATACATTGGACCATTAACTCAAGGCAAGCAATCACAACCTCAAATCCTTGAAGCCCAACAACACTCTCGATATCCCTCTGGGGTACACCAGAATGCCAGTTTAGACACTTAGTCACTGGATACGTAGTACAAGTGCCCTTTGACTTAGTTTTGCTAGACAGATGAACCCTTTTGGCCACCCATTAGGACAGTTAAATCTAGGTGGTGAGTCACTAACCCACCTACTTTTTTGACACTCCCCAGGACATTGACAGTCAGCAGACAAGAGTCTTCATGCATTTTTAAGAAACATTTAAATCTTGCAGCTACTGTATGATATGAGAAAAGAGCTTCACCACACTAAAATTGTATCTCAAGGTCTTGGGTACTCAACATTTAGAGTTTGTTTCACGTCTCAATATAACATACTGTGTTATCAGGTAGAGTTAAAGGTTCACTGTGCAGGATGTGGACATTGTACTGCAACTATGTTGCTCATTGAAACTGTGCTGCCTATTGCCAAATATGATCTTTTCATGAATATTTACAAAGTAATAAACTAATATTTACTAGTATGGCCAAAGTACAGTCATTTTTGCAGCTGAAAAGGTCTATTTCTGGAAATTCAAAATGGCGGACCATGGAGAATATCCCCTTTTTCATGTATGAAAAGTGCATTTTTCCCAGCCAAAATGAATAGGCCTACTTAGAATTTGACGGTGGTGGGAAGCATTCATGAAAAAGGTAACATTAGTGAATGGGTAACATGAATTCTGGAAATAAACAACTAACAATCCTACACAGTGCACCTTTTCAGTGTCTCATTATTACATAGTGCTAGTTTTTAACTTCTTCACATGGCTCACAAACTTTACTTCTTGGCATTTCAGCAGGGGGGCAGTGTTGCATTGTGTGTCTACACTGTAGCTCAGGGGTATTCAATTATATTTCAACGAGGGCCATTTTTTCCAATTCCTCCCAGTGAAGGGGCCGTATGTATGTATTATGGTTGCCGACTGTCAATGAAAAAAATATGGGAGACTTCATTGAAGAGGATGGTCTGGGGGTTCTCCCCCAGAACATTTTGCATTTCTTAGATGTCATTTCCTGCATTTTAACGTCCCATATCCCGTCTCAGCATGATAACGGAGCCCATACTTTTATCTCTAAATTCCAAAAAACGATTCTGTATTTGAAGGGGCTTTTGGGGGGCCAGAACCTTGCTGTCCAAGGGCCGCATCTGGCCCCAGGGCAGCCATTTGAATAGTCCTGCTGTAGCTCCTCCAAAGACATTGGGCATATTGTGGTGTCTTTGCTACTAATTTCAGGGGAATTGCAACTACCGTATACACTTCGGTGCAATAAAAGAATCAATGTTGAGTTTCCATCCCAGCAGGCTGAAATAATTGTCAAAGGGCCCCTTGTAAGAGCTGGGTAGGTTTCTCTGTGTTGCCCTAACTACCCCACCCCATCCTGCAGGATCGTTCCATGAGTCATCCACCAATAATGTACTTTAAAATAGAGCAGCAATATTGTTATTATCCCAAAACCAATGACCAGACCAAATCCAAACCAGTAATCAGCTCTGTCACTCTCTTAAATCGCTTCAACACACTTGCTTTTTCCCTTGACCTTAAACCATGACTTACACAACACATCAGGGAAAGTCCAAGTAGGGTACCATGGCAACTTAGCTGGGTACAACAACTGATGCCTTCAAAACAGAATGTATCATATACCATAAGGACGTGCAATGCTGGGAATATTTAGACCTACTCAAATAACTACTCTTACAACAATATATTCAGAGACGAAGACTTCAGTATGAAAATGTAGAACCAGTCTTGAAAGATAACTAGCAACTAGAAAGCAAGAGAGACAGGCAGACAGACAGACAGACCGACAGACAGACCGACTAGGAGACTTTCATTGGACTTGACAGCATGATCTAATGGCATAAGCGATAACTTATCGCAAAGTCAACAACAACTTTGCTCTTGTTGTTGTAACCACTAATTTTCCTGTTTTGTGGAGAGTCACTTCCCACAAAGAACCACAACAAGATTGGGAAACAAGATATGAAACAGTCTCGTCGGTCCATCCAGAAGACACACCCTTTTGCCCCCTTACCAGAAATAACCCCCCACCATGCTCCGGGCCGCAGCCTCATGGCTGGTGAGAGACGCAGGCCCCAGCCTGGTCTATTTCTGGCACATATCACGCAAACCTCAGATACACAGTGGACTCTGCAGCCCTTGGCAACCATGCTGGTCTCCAGTGTCCACACAGTGCCCAACAATATCGTCTTTGCTATAGTTGTTGTTGCATTCTTTCTTTATTTTTATTTTTTTTGCGCTTGCCATTCCGGAGATCCCAAGGCTGCGAGAAAGGTCCGAGACAACTTCTCCACCATGCTGCTGGACAACATAGCCCCATAATGCCCACCGGCCCACCATGCTCCACCAGCGAAACCCTGTAATAGTCATTGAAAAGTTAACTACCCTAGCACTACACTACTATGACATAACACAGGGCCGTTATACTAATGCACTACGACTTGGTCAGTGCCTTGCTGGTAACTGCACATAACACTGTGTCTTAACGGGTTAACTTCCTTCAAGAGTAACAAAGTATTTTTTACTCTATTCAAAGAGTTTAACTTTAGGCAAAAACACTTCTTTTTTGTTTAACACTGTGAAGAACATGCGTAGGGTGACTTCACACAGACCTTTCCCTCTGCTTCTACTTCACTGTACACTTCACTTCACTTCACTCTCCTGCTCCACACCATTTTATGACTCAACATACCTTCACAACGTCCTCGTTGATCTGCTTGGGGTCTCGGTTGATTAGGTCGATCTCCTTGGTGTGGCTGTCCTTGTATATGTATTTCTCCTCGTTGATGTTGTGGTCCGCCATGGCTAGTACTACTACTACAACTGTATGATGTAGGGAGGGAGAGATGAGCCCAGAAGTGTGTAAGGCAGAGTGTGAAAGTGCAGTGGTTGGAAAGGAGAGATGGAAAGAAGGGAGGGAAGAAAAAACAAGACACGGGAAGGAAGGAAAGAATGAAGGAAGGAAGGAGAGAGACGAGTGAGCGAGTGAGATGGGGACAGCCGCCCTGGGTTTTTGGAGGTGAATGAGAGAAACTCCTGGTAGCAGAAAGAGTGAGTGTGAATGTGGGTCTGTGTGCGTGGGTGAATGTGTGGGTGTATGTGTGTCCGCAGTATGCGTGTGTGCATGGGTGAGTGTGTGGGTGTATGTGTGTACGCTGTATGTGTGTGTGTGTGTGTGTGTATGTGTGTGTGTGTGTTCAGACCCTCTGAGCCCCTCCCTCTTTTTCCTCTCTCCCGGCAGTGCAGGCCCTATCCCGCTGTCACTGGTGTGACGACACTTGTGGAATGTCGGAGGACAGCTGCTACCGTCAACATGGGTCTCCGAAGCGGAGCGGAGCAGAGCAGAGCAGAGCAAAGCACAGGAGAGGAGAGGAGAGGAGAGGACACCCCGCCCTGGGGGCAAGTTAGTTTGGAGAGAGGGAGGGAGAGAGGGAGAGGGAGAAAGGGAGGGAGGGAACTGAGGAAAGAGAGAGAGAGAGAGAGAGAGAGAGAGAGAGAGAGAGAGAGAGAGAGAGAGAGAGAGAGAGAGAGAGAGAGAGAGGGAGAAGGAATGGGAGTGAGGGAAGATAAGGGGAAAGTATTGAGGAAAAAATATAGGTAGAGAGAGAAGTGGCAGAGAGAAAGCAAAAGAGAGAGAGGGAGAGAGAGAGGGAGAGAGAGAGAGAGAAAGAGACAGAGAGAGACAGAGAGAGAGAGCGGGATATGGAGTAAAGGCACGTCTTAAAGGGGAACCCATGACTGTGTCACATTTCACACAGAGCTGTCGGGTGGAGCAGGGAGGAGTTGCACTGTGGCATGAATTTCCACCCAGAACCTGTAAGCACTGTACAGTACTCTCTCTCTTTCTCTCTCTTCCTCTCTTTCTCTCTCTCTCTGTTTCCACTTAGGGCTTGTAGGCACTGTACCAGCATTCAGTGGCGTAACCTCTTCCCTCTGGAAAATCCAAACGTCACCACAGACCTGCTGCTGAATGATTTAGAGGCATCTCACACATTCCTGTGCAATTTTAATTTCTTCAATTCCTGCGCCACTTCAGCTCGGTTATTCTACCGAACGCTTAGTGAAATCAATATTTCTTTTGTGCCCACTCTCTTTCTCTCCATAATTCAGCTTTGTAATTTGGTGCTCATCATCATGTAGATTGTAGATTGCCACTTTAATCATTATTTTTGGTTCATTTATATAATTTCTTTTTGTGACTGTGGCAGCCTCTGTCCTATGCAGCAGATTCATCATGTGACAGGAGACTCTAATGTGACAGGAGGAATTTGTCAGAGAACATTAGACGACTCTGTGCTCAGCGTCAGTTCAGGAAGAAAGGGCCTCCTTTTTGAAACTCAGAGACAATCACATACGTTTGAGATTCGAGATTTGAAAAATGTCCCTTGCAAGTGAATGGTCTAATACTACAAAAACTATTTGAGTGGCCTATAGCCGTTTCTTCATTTTAAGATCTTAATCAGAAGTGATGCAATAAGTAATTGTCTTTCTGTTCTTCTTTAATGGCAGGCAGGACTGATCCATCTGTCTATCTAAACTGATTGGTCACCTCTGCTCAACATATTGATCCTGTGTGCCAAGTCAGAGTTGCAGAAAGAGTGTGAGTCTGTGTATTTAATCTATTTGCCTGCTTTTCTTTCTGTCTCTGTCTGTCTGTCTGTCTGTCTGTCTGTCTGTCTGTCTGTCTGTCTGTCTGTCTGTCTGTCTGTCTGTCTGTCTGTCTGTCTGTCTGTCTGTCTGTCTGTCTGTCTGTCTGTCTTTCTGTGCACAGGGAGTAATAGCTGACTCAGTTGAACATCTCGATTAGTGGTGGTGTCCTATGTGCTCAGTCAGTGTTACGATAAGTGAGTCTGCTGTACCCACCGGTCATATGGGCCCTCCACTGTCACTGACTGGATCAAGTGACACTGCTTGCTTAAGCACACACTATCACACATGGTAAAATCGATCACACGCGACACTAGACTTGGCACATACACACGTTTTTTTCAATCAAAATCAACTTAGAGTAGCCTACAGGGTAAGATGTTTACACACAGGGTAATGCCCATGAAGCAATGAGGGATGAGTTAGTACATGTACAGTAGGCCTATATCACATTTCATAACCCTTAACAGCTAATTATTCAGGGTACAGTCACAGGAGCAATGAGAAATTAAATGGATATCGTATTATCTATCACACATTACATTATACACTTAGGTGACATTTTTAATCCAAAGCAATTTAAAGATCATTTTTAAGAAGAGGGCATTGGTGACTGTCCTCGAACAGAACAGGGTTAGGTGCCTTGGGCACCTCAGCTATGGATTGAGGTAGGGAGTGTAAGGGTAGGATTCGAACTTGCAACATTCTGATCTAAGGCCTGTCTTCTTAACCCACGGCTCACTTCTCACACACTTTCATCCAAATCAAGTTAGAGTACAGTACAGTGTTACAGTGTCTGTGAAGACGGTCATAACCAGGTCATGTTTGACAGTACAGAGCACTGTTCTAGTTATGTAAGCCGGGTTACATGCCTTTGGTCAAGGCCAGCTCATGCAAAGTATGGGGTTCATGCAACCCTCTGATCCTAAGACCTCTCTCCAAGTCCACCAAACCATGTACCGGTAGGCACGCCTTGTTAAATTGTCCAAGCAACCAACTAATAATAGTAATAGTGTCGATAGTTCACATTAATCCCTTAATGCACGCCGTACCTCCTGTGGCACGGTGTAATAGACATTGAAAGTTAACTACTATAGTACTACACTACTATGACAGTGCACGGGGCCTTTAGTAATACATTATGACTTGGTCATTGCCATTCTGGTAACAGCTAATTTATAATGCTGTGTCTTAAGGGGTTAAGAGCTCGCTGCAGGCCTGTCACAATCAGGCAAGCAAGCTAGGCAATTGCTAAGGGCCCCTGATATTGACTGGATTGGTTGGTTATGTACTTGTATTCTAATGGCAGCAATGATAACTTTGGACCTGTGGCAGCACCTCCATAAATCCAATAGCCGAATAGTGCAGTGATGCTGCTATCGAAATCTCTATTGAGGGGGGCCCTCCCCCATAGTGTAGTGAAGTAATAAAGATCAGAAAAGGGGCCCCAAGACCAGCTGTGACCATGGCAAGTGAGCAAGGGAGGACGGGAGTCCGCATTTTGGAATCTACCCAGTGTGAGAGCAGACAGGAAGTAAATAGGAGAGAGATGGGGACGGAGCGGCTAATGACCCGGGCCGGAACCGAACCCGGGTCACCGGTATAGCATCCCAGTGCCTATACCATTAGAGCCACGGTAGGGTAGGGCCAATTGATATATTTTTATACTGTAGTAATGCAGTGTAGATAAGCTCTATGTCCACCTCAAAGAGTTTTTTAGCAAAGGCATTTTAACTTTTAAAAATGGTTTGACGTGGACAGAGTAATGTGTTTTTATTCTTTTTTTCTACATCTTATTTTTACCCATAAGTATTTATTCTTTATTATGTTGATTGTTGGTGTGTGTTTGTCTCGTTTGTCTTTGTACTACTACCAAAGCAAAATTTTCCATTTCATTCAAGTTTAACAGATAATAAAGAAGTCCCCCAAAATACCTTGAAACGACTGTGTCTTGAGGCCGGCTCACTCTTCACCCACCTGGCAGAACCACATAAGTACGTCAGGTTCACTGGTCATCATCCCTTCCAAACGTCACATCCCCCTAAAAAAATAAAACGCAATCCAATTAATGTGAATAATGTAGAGTTGGGCTGCAAGGCTTTGTGTGATAGAGTGTATTGTACTGTATGGGGTTGTAATGAGGATGGCTGATGAGCAGCTTTTGAAACATGAGGCGCAGGCATCTCTGACAGTCAGTCGGCACAGAGCAGCTGTGCAGCTCATGAATGATGATTCATCCCCCAGGGACAAATCATGACTCCGTGGGCCCTGGAAAAGACAACAAGAAAGCCCCCCTCATCCATGGTTGTCACTCGTTTCCAAGAAGATTTAAGATTTTACTCCAGATGTTAGAGACTCTACAGTTTTGGGGATTCGAGGGCTTTGTCCCCCGAGAAAACGTGAAAACACAGATGCTAAATTGTGTAATTTTAACGCAATATGGGAATGGAAATATAAAGCCTTGGCCCTCAGGGCCTCCTTGACTCTTGGGTCCCCGGGCCAGGGCCTAGTAGGCCCGTGCAGCAATCCGTCCTTGTTCACCCCCCTCAGCCATGCCTGCATGTGCTGTGCCCACCCCCTCCCCTCCCATCCCATCATACCTCACTCATTGTTAAACTTGGGCTGAGTACAACATCCGACAACACTACTCCATCATCACGTCCACGCCCCTTTCTCCTAAAATCAGGATGGATCTCTGCTCTCTCTCTCTCTCTCTCTCTCTCTCTCTCTCTCTCTCTCTCTCTCTCTCCTCTTTCTCTCTCTCTCTCTCTCTCTCTCTCTCTCTCTCTCTCTCTCTTTCTCTCTCTCTCTCCTCTTTCTCTTTCAGTCTATACTGTACCTCTCTCAGTTTCTATGTCTATGTCTATGTCTGTATCTCTCTCTCTCTCTGTATATCTCTGTATAGCAAAAGTAATGGACTAGCTGATTTAGCAGACTTCACAAAAAGATAGGCCTACCTAGAGGTTTTTCATGATGAAGAGCATCTGCCATAATTTTGACAAAGTGCTCAGCCTATTCAGCTAGACATCATTGTGAAATGTCAGGTTGATTACAGCTGACGGCTACCTGCCTGGCTGACAAGTCTGCCTGCTGAGGAGGAGCAACACACCTGTGAAATACTAAATCAACCCCCACATTGTCCCGCAGATAAAGCAGGCGGTGAAGAGGGCTCCTTTTTCACTCTGATGCTTAAAGTTTTGCAGAAAGAGCCAGACACGCGCTGCCTCCCTCTCTCTCTCCACCTCTTCGAAGTGATGAAGTGAAGTGGTGAGTACTCAATCTTTTAAATTTAGTCCAGTAGAAATACGGTGCAAAAAACTGGAATGTCTAGTTTATCTTCACCACCACACCATTAGTGAAGGGATGCTTGCTCTGCTGTGACGGTGGCCTATCTGAAGTACAGGCTACTTCCCAGATAGAGTGATCCTGGAGTTATGAATTGAAGCTATATTTAGGAGGATATTTGAATTTGCTAGGAATGCGCTCGGTCTAAAAATAGCTGTTTTGAATAAACAGAAACCATAGTGATGCATAGCTCTCATAGCCAACTCATGATAAGTTTACCGAGGCCATAAAACACAATCTGTGCTGACCCCCACTCCACCCCCGCACCCACTCCACTTGTAGCACACCTCCAGTGACTGCACAGCAGGGATGAACTGGGACTAAGAAGCCCCCCTTACAATTTTTATTACTGGCTCAGTCTATTGTCTGTTTTACAGTTAAGTTGGACCAATCGGCCACCAGATGTAAATGGTGGTCTGGGGGTTTTAAGGGGGGAAAAAAACAACAGCAACAAAAAACAAACAAACAAACAAGCAAAAAACAACAGCATCTGCCCCTGAGGACTGTCTGCCCACCCTGAAGATGTCCTGTATGCCAGATTACCAGTCCTCCAGCTCTGATGCACTGCGTCTGTCTTGTATTTGCACGCGGGCCTTCTAACAAATGCTTACATGCACATGTGTGTGGTCAGAAACATACTACTCGCTACTGCGCCCCTATAGGATGCCCAACAGCTGGTGAGGGCTGATGAAGTCATGGTTGTATTTTGGGCGAATGGTGTGTCTCTGTGTTGATAATAGCAGCGATAATGGAGGCCAGGCGCCACCACTGCTGTTTCATGCAGCACCGACTGGAGTTAATGTGCAGAAATTGGGTGCGATGGTACAGAGAGGGGAGGTGGGGGTTGGAGGGGGACTGAGAGACGAGAGAGAGAGAGAGAGAGAGAGAGAGAGAGAGAGAGAGAGAGAGAGAGAGAGAGAGAGAGAGAGAGAGAGAGAGAGAGAAAGAGAGAGAGAGAAAGAGAGCGAGCGAGAGAGAGAGAGAGATAGACAGACAGACAGACAGGCAGAGAGAAAGACAGACAGACAGACAGACAGTCAGAATGTGTGCATGCGTCCGTGCCTGCATGAGTGCGTGTGAGCATGAGTGTCTGTGTGTGTCTGTGTCTGTGTGTGTGTGTGTGTGTGTGTGTGTGTGTGTGTGTGTGTGTGTGTGTGTGTGTGTGTGTGTGTGTGTGTGTGTGTGTGTGTGTGTGTGTGTGTGTGCATGTGCGTGCGTGCGTGTGTGTGTGTGTGTGTGTGTGTGTGTGTGTGTCTGAATGAAATTGAAATAAATAGACAGATAGACAGACAGAAAGAGAGGCAGAGAGAGAGGGAGAGAGAGAGAGGGGAAGAGACAGGAGTGTGCGGTCCGAGAGTGGAGCAGTGGAGGAGTGGAGGTATGCTTGCCCCTGGCCACAGCAGAGTGGGAGAGCCAAGTTAACCTCATTACTGAGTGTTGCCATTCGCGTGTGAATGCGGCTGGGTGGGGTGTGGTGGGGTGTTGGCCGCCGGGGGCCTTAGAGGAAACTACAGGAATATCTCCCAGCATGTGTGAGCTAAGTATGAATGTGAGTAGTACGAATGAGTCTGCTGTTTATGCCAATATACAGCAGTGGTTCCCAAACGTTTTCAGTGGGGACCCCCATTTGGACTTTGGACAGAATGTTTTCACAACCCCCCCACCTCCCTCACCACACCTATCCCCCATAGTCTTAGTATAGTGAAGGATTCCTAGCAATATCAGCGGGCAAACTATCAATATTAATGGACAAAAACATTGCCAAGAAATCTAGAGGACAACAAATAGGCCAATATCTGTGAATAAGTGAATACTGTTACTAACCAAACAATGGAATTATGTTTGCTGTGGATTTCCTGTTTTTATGCAATGCCCCCTCTGCCTGTGACCTCCCTTCAGTACCTCCGCAACCCCCTAGGGGTCCCGGCCCCCAGTTTGGGAACTCCTACCAACACAGTAAGGTGAGCTGAGCTCCATCGCTTCCCCCTGGTCTTTACTTAGGTGACTACAAATAAACAGACAGACATCCAGACAGATAACTAGACATGTATTTATTATCAGGAGTTATTATTACATTTACACAGTATGCCCGATGAACAGCTTTCATGGTTGTGTAATAAAACATTTATCTCAAGTTTAATTTTATTATATGGTTTAGTGTGGTAAACAACTTAAATGAACTGCTAAAACATCATGCCTTTTCAACAATTTGAACCATCAATTGTAGTGTATTTGCTTGGTTGATCGTGGCTACGTATGTCTCACCACTTTCCACACATCATCCCTTTAGCACACATACTGTAATAACAGAAGAACCAGTGGAGGCCTCCTGAACAAAAATACTGCGACATGACCCCCGGGGGAATGGACATCCGTAGCACACCTCTAACAGGCCACAGAAGGGCAGGACTGAGACAAATAATTAGGCCGGGCATTTTCGGTTAAGACCAAGTTCCGCCAGGCATTGAGAGAGACAATGAAGCCTGTGCCAACATTTTAACCATCTAATATGAGCTGTATTGACTGCAAACACCCACAATGAATATTTAAGTATGACTCTGAGAGGTCAGCTGTAGCGGCATGGGGAATGATACCATTACACTCAGGGGAGAGTCAGGGCAAAAACATCAACAGTCCACCGGGCAAATGCCCTGTATGCCTTTTGGCCAATCCAGCCATGGGCCACAGTAAATACAGCCCAATAACGGACTCTCATGTCAACCTAAGGTAAACACACTGCAATAACTAATTCTCTCTCTCTCTCTCTTTCTCTCTCTCTCTCTGTCTCTCTCTCTCTCTCTCTCTCTCTCTCTCTCTCTCTCTCTCTCTCTCTCTCTCTCTCTCTCTCTCTCTCTCTCTCTCTCTCTCTCTCACACACACACACACACACACACACGCACACGCACACGCACACAGGCACACGGCACGCACACAGGCACACAGGCTTTTAAAAATAATCTGGGGTTAAGTCA